>NC_089873.1:164712500-165012500 GCF_040182565.1 Anser cygnoides | reverse complement strand
AATGCATGCGTCCCTAGCAAGGGATCCCAGCCGCCTGGCTTCCTTGCCCTCCAATTCCACATAATTGGCTCCCGTGTCCCAGCACCGGAGCAGCCAGGTGACAAGCTGCTCGCCTATACAGCGACCAAAATCTTTTCGCACATCTCGTAGCTCACGCTGGTATAGAGTCCGGGTAATTACTGTTGATTTTTCGACATCCTCATCCTCATCTTCAGTCTCCTGCACCTTTGATGGCCGGTGTAGAGTCCGGGTAGTTACTGTTGATTTTCCGACATCCTCATCCTCATCTTCAGTCTCCTGCACCTTTGATGGCTGGTATGGAGTCCGGGTAGTTACTGTTGATTTTTCGCCATCCTCATCCTCATCTTCAGTCTCCTGCACCTTTGATGGCCCAGCCTCGTCTTCACTACGCCCAGACTTAGCAGAAGACTGTCTGCGTTTTAAACGACCTGAGCCTCTATACCATTTTTTCACCTTGTCTACAGGGGCAACTTGCACTGCTACAGCTCGTTTCTCTGACCCAGCCACAGGGTCTGCCACAGGGGTTGGAATACCCTCTGCGGGGTCAACTTGCACTGCTACAGCTCGTTTCTCTGACCCAGACACAGGGTCTGCCACAGGGCTTGGAGTACCCTCTGCGGGGTCAACTTGCACTGCTACAGCTCGTTTCTCTGACCCAGACACAGGGTCTGCCACAGGGGTTGGGATACCCTCTGCGGGGTCAACTTGCACTGCTACAGCTCGTTTCTCTGACCCAGCCACAGGAGTGGGAGCAGCTGCACGAGCTGGGGCAGCTGCAGGAGCTGGAGCGGCTGCAGGGGCTGGAGCTGGAGTAGCTGCAGGAGCTGGAACTGGAGCGGCTGCAGGAGCTGGAGCGGCTGCAGGAGCTGGAACTGGAACGGCTGCAGGAGCTGGAGCGGCTGCAGGAGCCGGAACGGCTGCAGGAGCTGGAGCTGGAGCGGCTGCAGGAGCTGGAGCGGCTGCAGGAGCTGGAGCTGGAGTAGCTGCAGGAGCTGGAACTGGAGCGGCTGCAGGAGCTGCAGCTGGAGCGGCTGCAGGAGCTGGAGCTAGGTTGCTAGTAGCATCAATTGCAGCTCGATAGGCACAAGCCAGACCCCAGCACGCTACAGTGATTTGTGTCACTTTGGAACTGCCAGAGTCATGACACCTTTTTTTCAAGCATTCTGCCAGCTTTTTAGGATTTTGCAGTTGTTCAGGGGTGAATGTCCAAAACACTGGAGGTGACCACTGCTCTAGAAACCTGCCCATATCCTCCCACACTCCCTGCCACTCGCAACTATCCCGCCTCAAGACAGATCTCCGGATGAGATTCCTAAGTAGTTGTTTAACCCTCCACAAAATCTGAAGCGCATTCAGGAGACATAACAACAAGAGCAGGCTGGTCTGAGTATCCCAAGGATATTCAACATCTCGGAGAACCACCGTAACTAACTCGGGGGATAAGAGGGTGGTGGTGAAGGAGAAAGGGAGAGTGAACAGGTAGGGAAACATGTCTTCCCCTGTCCCCTTCACAGATTGGCTCCCTAACGAAAACAGGCAATAGGTGTAATTGCTAATAGTTTCCGAGATATGGGTTCCAAAGTATAGAGTCGACGTCAGTGCTGAGTACAAATACCAGGTTAAAGTCGTGACCAGATATTTCATCATTTCATAAGCCATTGTTACACCGCACAGTACCATAACAATCTTAAACCAGGGCCCGGAAAGGATAAACAGTGCAACAGGGAGCACATACAGAAAGTAACGCACTATAAAACTCAATTTGGAATACAGGTACAGCAGACTGGAGATTAAGGCAATCAACATCGTGACTAGCAACTATTAAGCAGGTCCAATACTTATACCAATTTTAGTTTAACACACTCTGGTCAGATTTGTCGATATCTCAACCCTTCGGGCCCCACGTTGGGCGCCAAAAAGACTGTTGTGGTTTAACCCGGCTGGCAGCTAAACACCACACAGCCGTTCGCTCACCCTCCCCCCTCCCTCTCTGGGATGGGGGAGAGAAACGGGAAAGTGAAGCCTGTGAGTTGAGATAAAGACAGTTTATTAAGACAGGAAAATAATAATAACAATAATAATAATAATAGTGATAATGGTAATAGTATTAACAATAATAATGTGTAAGAAAACAAGTGATGCACAATGCAATTGCTCACCACCCGCTGACCGATGCCCAGCCTATTCCCGAGCAGCCGGCCCCCCCACCCCGGCCAGCCACCCCTATATATTGTTTAGCATGACGTCAGATGGTATGGAATACCCCTTTGGCCAGTTTGGGTCAGCTGTCCTGGGTCTGTCCCCTCCCAGCTCCTGCTGCACCCCCAGCCTGCTCGCTGGCAGGACAGAGCAAGAAGCCGAAAAGTCCTTGGCCTGGTGTAAACACTGCTCTGCAACAATTAAAACATCAGCATGTTATCAGCGCTCTTCTCATCCTAATCCAAAACATAGCACCCTACCAGCTACTATGAGCTACTTAACTCTGTCCTAACTGGAACCAGGACATCCATGTTATGCAGTAACCACATACAACTAAAAATAACCACTTGTTCAGATAGATTTTATTCTCTGTTTGTGTGTGGAAGTAATTATGTATAATGGTGGAGAAACACATCATTCAGCTCATGCTGCACCTGAGTCAGCGTAACTGTTAACTGACTTGGAGGTTCTGATGGACAAAAAGCTCAACATGAGCCAGAAGAGCGTGTTTGTAGCCCTGAAGATCAGCTAGATTCCACAGGTCCAGAGAAAGGCCACTAGGATGCTCAGAGGGCTGAAGGACCTCTCCTACAGAGATAGGCTGAGGGAGCTGGGGATGTTCAGCTTGGAGAACAGAAGGCTCTGGAAAGACCATATTGTGGCCTTTCTGTATTTAAAGGGGGCTTATAAAAAAAGATGGATAGCAACTTTTTGCTCGGGCATATAATGTTAGACAGTGGGGAATGATTTTAAAGTACAAGACAGATTTAGATTAGATGTTAGGAGGAAATTCTTCACTCAGAGTGTGGTGAGGCACTGGAACACATTCCCAGAGAGTTTGTGGATGTCCCATCCCTGGAGGTGTTCAAGACCAGGTTAGATGAGGCCCTGAGTAACCTGATCTACTA
Organism: Anser cygnoides; assembly: GCF_040182565.1. NCBI lineage: Eukaryota > Metazoa > Chordata > Aves > Anseriformes > Anatidae > Anser > Anser cygnoides. The sequence goes on along the minus strand of NC_089873.1, from coordinate 165,009,372 downwards.
GGTGGCGTCCTTGCCTATGGCAGGGGGGGTGGAACTAGATGATCTTTGGGGTCCCTTCCAACACAAGCCATTCTATGATTCTATGATTCTATCAACTAGAGTTGTATTGTGGAAGTTTTTAATGTTACAGAATGCCCCAAATCTCGTAATCAAGAAGCTTCAGAGCTCAGAGACTTCAGAATCTGAAATATATGTTAGAAGAATCAAATTAAGGAAAATTTTAAACACCCATTTGGTTACTGAATCATGCTAATGATATACAATTAAATACATAAACCAAAATTTTTTCAACTAAATATCTGTATATAAATATATATACATAGATCTCACATTAAAAAAAATCAAATGAAAAATGAATTATTAGCCTTTTATCAATTGAATATGAAGGCAAATACTGCAGATATTATCATGCAACGTCACATAGCTATTAAATATTGTAGTATTGAGATAATTATTGCAATACTATACTGTGTTAGCCAGAAAAGTATACCTATTAGGGAAAAAAATGCTATTTTAAGCAACCTACAAAATTTTGCCATTCAGTTCAATTATATTTCAGTTCAAATAATTTTTAGAACTTGAAATCATGATGGCTGGTAAATAAAATATTACTTTTTTATTTGTTTGTTTGCTTGCTTGCTTTTTTTCAGTAATTATATCTGATTTGCTTGGATATATATTACCCATTTGTAAAAAAAAGATCAGAGGCTGATTGTTACTGTGCATACTCTGGAGAGGGATAGTGGTTAGTAACTAAACATACATCAACATCGATTTAATGATTATGTGGAAGAATGCATTTCACTTAATTTCACAAGGTCTCTGTACAATTTGTACAATTTGTGGATTTTTTTTTTTCTTTCAGCAGGATGACAATTTTTGGTTGTCCTCTCAAATGTTGTCTTTCATTCCATATTATAGATGTTTTAAAAAAACTAGATGTGAAGTCTATAGATTGGCCAAGATCATCCCTAACATACTACCGCTCAGAAGTTCATGATATCTGAAAACAGGTAGGAGATTTAAGATTTATTGGGAATTAGGACTCTCCTATTTCTTAGGGTCATGTTTCCACAGTTGAGAATGATGTATACTAATGGCAAAATTGGCTTCTGAAAAGCAGAGTTCAGTGTTTCTTCTGGGGATAGATTTGCCATGGGAGCATGCATTACCAGTCATCATCATCGTAGTGGGATTAAAGCATAGGCCAATATACAAGATATTGCAGTGCAAAATAGCAAACATGAGTCATAGGCCCTCTGCAGTGACATATTCCATATTCCCGGTTCCTTAGTCCATTTTTCCTAAACTCATATACTGTTTTGTTGTTGTTCTTTGTTTTGTTTTGTTTTAAATAATTCCCTTGTGCATTCTTGATGCAATTATAAAAATAACTGGGTTTTATAGAACTGATATAGCAATTTATGGTAAATATATGAAAGCATGTGTTTTTTAACAAGAACCCAATGCTGGCTCATCAACTACATCTATTTTAAAACTTGTATAGGGAAATTATTGTTTCATATTAAGCAGCACAGCACTTTCCTAGGGAAGAGAGAATGGGAAGGAATAAAAGGCATTTTCATATTCAAAACAAACATTGAAACTGATACTTTTCATATGGTTATAGATTTTATGTATGTAAATTTCAATTAGTAAATAAATACAGTAATAGACGGTATAGATAATACACATATAAGTTTAGATATTAAAATGTTTGATATGAATAAGAGCTAATGAGCTCATTTTGCTTCAGATGTGTCTCCTTGTGATATTTGTTTATGCTGACTGAAGTAAAATTCAAAAAATAAGCTATGAATACTTCACTGTTTTCCCCAAGGTTAGAAACCATTAAGAATTACTAAAAGAAGTATGCCACCTGGGTAATAAGTTAAGCACATGGACACAAAATTTCTGTCCTCTGTGAGGTGATATCAAGGTCAAACCCATAATTTTAACAGTATATCACATATTTGTATGTTATCTATAGATATCAATGTTTTTGTAAATAGCAAGTTTATGAGAAAGTAATGGTCCCTTATTCTCTACTGATTTCTTTGAAATTTATTTAGAAAGGGTGACTTTCAAATTCACAAGTATGTTGGTAGGCATATCTTGGGTTAAGGTATTCTGAAATTGATCAAGGTGATAGCGACAGCAGAACAAAACACAATAAAACCCAATCTAAAATGCTTACAATAACTCAGATTTATTTATTTTTTAATCTCTATCTAGATTACGAATCTTTCAAGTCAATTTATCTGCTAAAGTAAATTAACTTTTTCTTTCTGTCTTTCATGTGAATAGTTTTCTTTTTCTCTTTTGTGTTTTATTTATATTTGAAGAAACTGAAAATAAAGCAGCACATAAAATTGCAATGATTTTGTGCAAAGTACCTTTGTCTGAAAACATGTACTAAAATAAAACTACAGTGTTCTTTAACATATGGTGAAGAACGAACTGGTAGTTTGACATGAAAAGACATAAACTGAAATTGGAAATAAGAGGTATATTTTAAAAAAGAGAGTGATTAAAATGCAAAATGAACTTGCCCAAATATTGAATCTAATCTGTAAATGGGAATTGTAGGGTTCAACTGACATAAAAGAATGCAGCTTCACTGACTGAAACAATTAGTATCATTTGGATATCTACTCATGAGTATATAATTTACCTCTATGTGCTGCAGTTCATCCATTTTTTTCCTAATAATGTAGACCAAGCTTCTACTGCCTTTGTCATCTTCATGATTGTATTCTTATAGTCATTTTTTTCCAATGCTTACAGATGATAAAATGGCTAATATACTTCCATTATTTAATTTATATTGTCTTCAGGCCAGATTCTGTACTTTTTGAACTATTGCTGAAAAAGAATGATGAAATAGATATAAAGTTTGCCTATGTGCTAATTGAACACGTATAAATTTTGTTAATCTGTATCATTTTCTGCTATAGTGTTATTTTATTTTCTATTTATTGTAAAAATCATAGTGAAAAGAGCATTCAGCTAAATCTTTTATTTATGCTTTACTTAGTGTTTTTCCCAATTGACAGTAGCTAGCATTTTTGTTGCTTTGGAAATTCTGTTTAATTACTTTTTATTAGAATTCATGTTTGTTTACTCAATTCAAGCAAGTTATTTCCTCATAAAAATCTGTTGTAATTAGCAGAAACAAAATGTATCATACATACAATATATCTCAATTTGTTCATATTTCAGCCTGAAGTAAAAAACTTTCAAAGTATTGGATTCATCTAATAAAATTTAATCTGTCTAAGAGGTAGGGTGTTTGGTCTGAGATAGACATTTCACTTCCCTTTGCCTGTCAGCAGAGACAGGTATCGCTAATGTTCAATTCATTCTTAAGATGTGATGAATCACCATCTGGATGCGACTACATTCTACTACTGATTTCTGGGAGTACATGCATTTCAGCTACTAGATGAATAAAATTAGTTGGGATGAACCCCACCCATAGAGTTGTTTATAAGATTAAAAACACAGAAACCTGAAAACTATATTGATACACAGTCTTGATTGCATTCTGGTATTCCAATCTCACTTTTTCACATTCTTTGTCTGTGCAGTTTCACTAAATGATTTCAGCAGATTGGTTCATGAGCTAAATAAATTAGTTATATATAAGAAATTCTGTCTGACTTTGAGTTGCATATATATATATTAGCATGTTTCGATATGTGTGTGTGTATAAATATATGCAATTCCATATATAAACTTTCCAAAGACAAAATAAATTTCTTCATAATTATAGAGTTGTTGAGGTGGGACAGAACTCCACTGGTCATTTACCCCAACCCCACTGCTAAGAAGAGGGTTTCCTGGTGCTGGTTGCTCCAACACCATGTCCACCCAGGTTTTCAGTCTTCAGGGATTGAAAACCCACATTCTACATAGGCTACATGATTGGGTGTTTAACCATCCACACAATAAAAACTTTCTTCATGTTTAAATGGTCCTTATCACATTTCAGTTTGTATCCTTTGCTTTTCATCTTGCCACCTGATAACACTGAGAAGAGTCTGGCTCCATCATATTTAGTCCTTCACTGTAGGTGCTTATACACATTGTTATGATGCCTCTGCAAGCCATTTCTTCACCAGTCCCAGCTGTCTCAGGCTCTCCTCACGTGAAATGTGGTCTAGTCACACAATGACCTTTGTGGTGGTGTACTAACTCTAGCCCCAATATGTCCATGTATCTATACTACTGGAGATCCCAGAAATGGATACAGCACTCGAGACCTAAGCACTCACCAGTGCTGGTGAAAGGGAAAGGATCACTTTCCTCAGCCTACTGCCAACACTCTGCCTAATGCAGTGTTGTAGGCTGTTGGAGCTCTTTTCTGTTACTGGTGTTACCTTGGTATCCAGCAGGACCCCAGTCTTCTCTTTTTCTTGTACCTGAAAGCTACTTTCCATTCGGTTCATGCCCAGCCTGCACTGCTGCATGCGGTCATTCTTCTACAAAGACAGGGCTTGGCATTTCTTTTCACTGAACTTCATAATATTCCTGATGGCCTATTTCTCCAGCCTATTAACGTTCTTCTCAATGGCAACACACCTCTCTGGTACGCCAAAACCTACGCCGAGTTTTATATTGTGTGTGAATTTCCTGAGAGTACACTTTGCCCTGACCAACAGGTCACTAATGAAGATGTCAAAAAGTGCCATAACCAGTACCAGCACCTGGGACTCATTACTAATGACTGGTGTCTAAATGGACTTGATGTTTCTGATCATAACCCTATAAACCTAGGAGTTTGGGTAGTTTTCACTCCACCTCACTGTCCATTTTCCTATTGTCAAATCGCTTGCATATGTCAACAAAATAAAATATCTTCTTAGTGATCTCCTAGCTATAACCTTTTAGCACTGGTAATTGTTAGGGACAACAGTACAGTTGCTAGAAACTGCTCTTGGCTTATTGGGAATACAGTTCAGATGAACCTAATTTTGCTTGGTGAAAATAGTAACACAGTAGAAGGAAGATAAATATGGATCAGAAATTATAATTAAATAATAATTATTAAATTATTGTTTCTTTCTTGGTCCTTTGCAAAGATGTTATCCTCAGGGCTTTAAAATTGTTGTCAGTTACTTAACTGGTAGATATCTAAGGTCATCCAATAAAGATTTTCTATGGACAAAAATGTACGGATAAACATTGTGTTTTCTGACTTTTCTTCTTTTGAATGATATGAAACGACTAAGCCAAGTAAAACTGCCTAACACTAATTGCATCTAATTTTAAAATGTTTGTGCATCAGCTTTTATATGTGGCTCCCTGTACATTTTGTTCTCATTAAAATGCCCCAGGGAATCAGTTTTGAATAAAACTAACTAAATAACAAAGCCATGCTTGAGATTAATCCTCCTTTTTGAAGATACACTTAATAGGCATACACATATGAAATCTATTTAGTCTGCTCACAATAATAACTGTGATCCTTGTTAAGAATATGAAAACAGAAATGTACGAAACTTAGTTTGCATTTTACATTCCATAAATTAGCATAAAGTATAATGAGCTACGAAAGTATCTCAAAGTTCACATCAGTTTAAAAGCCAAGTTTGAATACATTGAGCTTCACTGCTGATGGTAAAACAATTTGAAAATTCATACAGCAGAAATTCTGCACTTTCTGAATTTGATTTCACTCTCACAGGCATTTATTTGCCTCTTTATTGATAACATAAAATCATATTATTACAATATTTGAGAGTTCTGACACTAATTTTAAAAGATTTGTTTAAAATATATATTTTATTCAAAAATCGGATATGTATGCATACATATATATATACATACACATACATACAAACACACACTCTCCTGATGACACCTTGGCTTCATAGCAACTATGGTGTTTTCAGTGCCTGACTGCTGCTGAATTCTGCTCTGCTGCTTACTCTGGACTAGTGCCAATGTTCCAATGACATAGCAAGGTAAGCTCTGACCATTGCAGAAAATTAGATGTATGGCTGGAATTGAAGTCTGGACAATTAATGAAATCTGGGATATACTGAGGAAAAATAACCACAAATGCACCAAAAACAGTGAGGTAGCCTGATTTAATCTCCTGTTCATATAGCTCTCACAAACGTCTAGTATACACCTCATAGCACACTAGTGGCCTGGCTTCAGAAAATTCTGATAATAAATTTGGACATAACAAGTAAATAAAGTGCAAATCTTACCTCTCATGTTAAAATTCACAGGTCACTTTGTAGTAATCTTAAACTACATTTAGGATAGCAAAGAAAGCTGGGAAGGGAGGTTTCCTTGCCATAGGAGGATATAATGATTACAAGACATTTCATTGTGCTTGTTTTAATGAGAGAAAAATTCTGTGTCTTGTATCTAGGCTACATTGGATCCTTACTCATGATATTTCCATAGGCAAGCCAGGCATTAGTATTGCAATAGTTTGAAGCATGTACTTCTTTAGGCCACAACTACTTTCCACCTGATTCCTGTTAAGAGAGAGCAGTGGAGCTTTACAATTCACTGTTCTTTACATAGACCACAAAAAATTCAAAACTGAGTTCATTGTTCATGCAGAACATTTTCCAGAGAAGTGACAAATTGCATTGGGTACTTTACTTCAAAACCCAAGTGACTCTTTTTCATGAATAGAAACGTTTATGAATCTCCTTTAAAACAAACAAACAAACAAACAAATAAATAATGCACTGACTTTACCTTTTCAACATATACAAGAATATCAACAGCAGGGTGGCATTTACGCACCTTTTTTGGACCTTAAGATTCTTACATACAGAGAAAATCCAATCTAAAGACCTCTGATTGTATCTGACAGTGAAGATACAGCTTTGTAGAACAGATAACATTGTAAGACCAAGGATACCCTGACATTCACAGAAAATCTTTTCATTGTGGGATTTTTGGTTGTTATTAGTGTGGGTGGGAGTTGGGGAATAGGAATGGGGATTCATACCAAGTTATTTGTGAAAACTAAACTGATGTAGTTACAGATAAACAGAAGATACTGTGGAATGGTGTGAAAGTTCTGCACAAAACAGTGTATAGTGACAGATGCATCTTTTTCTTTATGGTTATAATGATCACTCAGCATTTTCACTGATCAAATGCTGACCTAAATGCTGTGTACTCACTGAGGAGCTTTTCTCAAAAAGAAAACCTACAATCTTTATCTGAAAATGTTTTCTCCACAGTAGACCTTTTTGTACTTTACTGTTACCTCAAAGGAGGTCGTAGTGAGGCGGGGACTGGGCTCTTCTCCCAAGTACCAAGAGATAAGATAAGGGAAAAGGGCCTCAAGTTGCACCAGAGGAGGTTTGGGTATTAGGAGAAATTTCTTTACAGAAAAGGTTGTGTGGCATTGGAATAGGCTGCCCAGGGAAGTAGTTAAGTTACCATCCCTGGAGGTCTTCAAGAAACATACAGATTTAGAACTCAGTAGCATGGTTAAGTGGCAGACTTCTCAGTACTAGGTTAAAGGTTGGGCTAGATGATCTTAGAGGTCTTTTCCAACCTGAATGATTCTATGATTCTGTGATTCAATGTACTCTTTAGCTAATTTCGACACTGTTTCTTAACTACATAAATTTTACTTCACCTTGTATAATAAGAACAGAAAATAAGAAACAAGAACAAGATTCAAAATTAATTAATCTTATTCTCATAACTTTCACTGCTTTTGATACCTCTAAACCTGTGTGATTCTTCTCACCCATTGTGTAGACATACAAATTGACTACAATAGTTACAGAAATTCCTTATTAACTTGGTTTGCTCTGCCACCTTCTACTGGAGGTACCACTCTGTCAAGATAAGTTTGTCTAACCACATTTTTGCTTCATACAAAGCCCACTGGATCTCATCTGTAATCTGTGCCTCAAAGTTGCATTCACATCCTGTCTACCTTTCCACAATATGTGCAGAAGTAATGTTTCTCTCTTGGAACTGAGGCTTGCTGACTGGTATAAAACACAAAATCTGTTTCTTGCTCATCTCATATTTTGCTAGCCTGGAATGAAGAAAATCAGTCTGAGAATTGTTGCTTAAAAGCTATCTGTCAGATTTGGGAGTTGTGATATTTCTTAATGTGATAGTTACAGCGATGGTGCAATTACAACTAAAAATAGCTAAGGTAACTAAACAGTCCCAAAAATTTCCAACAGTAATTAGTCCGTCTGTCTGTCTCTCTGCTCCCCCTCCCCCCTTCTGAATATAAAGGAAATCTTGATTGATGAACTCAGACACAGACAATTATTAAAAGCTGAAGTTTTCACTGATGAATCCCATTATTTATGAGCTGTCTCTTATACTTGATGCACATACAGCTTGGATCTCACTATTATGCTCTCTTGTCTTACAGCTGAAGAGTAAATTGACTTTGTGGGTTAAAAATTGTCTCTCCTTCTCTTCCTACATACATCTTTGAGAATAATAAGTCATGCCATTTGGAAAAATAACTCCTTTCTGTCCAGCAGCAGTGGTCCCTTCAATCATTCTGGCTGCCACATACACATTGAGAATAAGAAAGGCCAGGGTCTTTAACTTTAATAGTATCTTTAACAGTTTGTGATTGCTGTATGTGTATTCAAAAATTAATTATCTGAGAAGATCTAATTTCTCTGATTCCCTTCTTTATGGAGGAGTCAAATATCACCATATGGCAGCTAACAGAATGTAAAAACAGCTTTATTCTCTGCTGTCTGGTTGATTTTTTTTAACAGAATTTATAATTTATTTCCAAATTTAACTAGAAATAATACCTACCAGAAGCTACAAAAGACACTTAGGAAATTTCTATTAGACATCTAACTGTATCTCTAAGGCACTAAAACACCTTTGAAATACATCTTTCAGTTTCTGGCAGTGCTAGCCAAGGCCTTGTGTCCAGTGTCTGTACCAAGATGCTGGCAGCAGGGGTCTCCTCGGTGAGGTGAGGCTGGGGCTGCCCCATGATGGACACAGCCAGCTCCAATGGCCCCAACGCAGAGCCCAGCTGGGCCCAGCAGCCAAGGTGGTGACACCTCAGAAAAAGAGTGATTATGGAAGGGCAAAACACTGGACAATTGTTTGGGAGAGAGGAAAAAAATAAATAAAAATGTGAGAACCAACTACATAAACACCAAGGTCAGAGAATAAGGAGGGGATTAGGTGCTCTAGAGGATTCCCCTCATGCCTATACCTACAGCCCATGGATGACCCCATACTGGCACACACGGCCATGTGTGAAGGAACTGTGGTCTGTGGAGAGCCTATGCTGGAACATATTTATCCCGAAGGACTGCATCCTGTAGAGAGGACACACTAGATCAGGATACAAGTGTGAGGAGGAAGGAACAGCAGAGAGGAATTGTTATGAACTGACAAAAAGCCCCCCATTTCTTATGTCCGCTGTGATGCTCAGGGGGCATGGAGGAGTTTAAGGTTGGATGTGGTGCTTAGGGACATGATTTAGTGGGTAATCTTGGTGGTAGGGGGGCGGTTGGACCAGATAGTCTTGGAGGTCTTTTCCAGCCCTAACGATTCTATGATTCTATGAGTTGAGAATGAAGAGGTACAGCTGAGCCTGGAAAAGGAAAAAAAAAATAAAAAAAAATGATGGGTTGTGGGAGAAGATACTTCAGAGCTTTCGTGTGTGTGTATATGTATGTGTGTATCTTCATTTCACAGAATCACAGAATCACAGAATCACTGAGTCCAACCTCTGACCTAACACTCAGAAGTCCTTCACTAAACCATATCACTAAGCTCAACATCTAAATGTCTTTTAAAGACCTCCAGGGATGGCGACTCAACCATTTCCCTGGGCAGCCTATTCCAATGCCTAACAACCCTTTCAGTAAAGAAGTTTTTCCTAACATCCAACCTAAACCTCCCCTGGCACAACTTTAGCCCATTCCCCCTCGTCCTGTCACCAGGCACATGTGAGAATAGACCAATCTCCACCTCTCTACAGCCTCCTTTAAGGTACCTATAGAGAGTGATAAGGTCGCCCCTGAGCCTCCTCTTCTCCAGACTGAACAAGCCCAGCTCCCTCAGCTGCTCCTCGTAAGACTTGTTCTCCAGACCCCTCACCAGCTTCGTTGCCCTTCTCTGGACTCTCTCGAGCACCTCCATTTCCTTCTTGTAGCGAGGGGCCCAAAACTGAACACAGTACTCGAGGTGCGGCCTCACCAGAGCCGAGTACAGGGGAATAATCACTTCCCTAGACCTGCTGGCACGCTGCTTCTTATACAAGCCAGGATGCTGTTGGCCTTCTTGGCCACCTCAGCACACTGCTGGCTCATAGTCAGCCGACCATCAACCAGTACTCCCAGGTCCTTCTCTGCCAGGCAGCTTTCCAACCACTCATCTCCCAGCCTGTAGTTCTGCTTGGGGTTGTTGTGCCCCAGGTGCAGGATCCAGCACTTGGCCTTGTTGAACTTCATACAGTTGACCTCAGCCCATCGGTCCAGCCTATCCAGATCCTCCTGCAGAGCCTTCCTACCCTTGAGCAGATTGACACACGCACCTAACTTGGTGTCATCTGCAAACTTACTGAGGGTGCACTCAATCCCCTCATCCAGATCATCGATAAAGATATTGAAGAGGACTGGCCCCAGTACTGAGCCCTGGGGGACTCCACTAGTGACCTGCCTCCAACTAGATTTGACTCCATTCACCACAACTCTTTGGGACCGGCTATCAAGCCAGTTTTTAACCCAACGAAGCGTATGCCAGTCCAAGCCACGAGCAGCCAGTTTCTATACAAATCTATTTTACTTGACAATAAATGAATGTTCCGCAAGTCAAGTCTCTTTTGCCCCCAGTGCTAAATGGTAAGTGATCTGTCTGTCTCTATCTTGAACCACGACCATATTTATCTTTTCTTTCAAGAGAAACCCTTGTCAGCTGAGGAGTCGCAGCAAGAGCAGCTGGTTGGGAGTCTGGGTAGGATTTTGACAACTGGCCAAAATCAATCCATCACAGTTCCTTTTTATAAGAGGGTACTCAGTCCATAAAATGTATTCCCAGAGATGATGATGATGATGACGATTTAAGAAGTAGGAAATTGTGACTGTATTTGTTAATTTATATTCGTTGCTACTTACCGGCCTGGATGTTGCACAAAATGAAAATACTGTAGTCTCTGTCAATTCTTGTTATAAACACAAGGATTTGTGAAGTAGACTCTATGAACGAATGAATTTAATCCAGGTAAATTATAAGCAGTTTCAAATGTAAAATTAAATGTTGGTTTCTCCTCAAAAGGAGATTTTTTAGATTATAGACTTTAAGAAATTATGATTGAGTCAGAACTACTCTAGTGCTCTAACAATAAATATTTTGGATGACACTCTTCTCATGAGAGAATATTTAGGAAGATCACTAAGAACAGAAAAAGGAAATAATTTGCAAAGTCACCTGAAATCTACATAATAACCTGCAATAGAGAACAATATATGCTATGACATTTTTGGATCAGTCATTATGAAGTGAACAGACATTAGCTGAAATTCCTTTACAGTTTCACTTTTCTGTATCTTTTTTACTCAAACCTTTGTACAACATAGAACAGCTAAAGTAACGTGAACTATTTGAGCTGGAGAGTACACGATGAATCAAGATCAGGACATTCCTCAGTGAATCAAAAGTGGAAGTGTCCTTTGTGAAACCCAGACAGACTTCTCAGGGAAAGAAAGAAAAAAGAAATAAACCAGGCAGTATAATCTACATTCATCTTGCCTTGATGTACTTAATTTAACAGCCTAGCTCATTTACACTTTCCTGCACTCACAAAAGAGAGTTAGGCATCTCCAAAGAACAATTCAAATTTTAAATTTAAATCACTTTCGACAGTAGTCCTTAGTTAGCTGTTTTGGATAAGAGCCTAAGACTTTTTTTTTTTTTTTTTTCCACAGTATCTTTAAAAGTCTTAATGAATATCTTTAAAAAAAATCACCAAAATTATCATTTCCTTATATTAAAAGTTGTAGACAAGTCTTCTTAACTTCTCCTCTCTTCAATATACCTTAAATTAGCTCCTACTTTCTATCAAAACAATGAATAAATAAATGGAAATACAAAACGCACTTATTTTCTATACTTTTAGCATTTAGATGCGTATGGTCTGTTCCTATTCTTGATCATATAGCTGGATTTACATGTATATTTATTTATGGAGTATGACAAGTATTTTGTTGGAATATAAACACTTGATAAGAAAAGATGTTTTTGTTACTTGCCAGCCTCATGGCAAGTAGGTAGAAGAAAAGTTGCATGAAGTTTCTGTTGAACATATTAACCCTTCAGGAAGTAATGGCTTTGTATTTACCAGTACTGAGCAATGGTTTGCATGCTAATATGTAACTCTAAAAAGTTACTATCAAATCCTTCTAGATTAAGTGCTTGCAGACATACAGCATGAAATATATCATTATTAATCTGCTTCTGGATGTCTGTGAATCAGTGATTATGTCAATAAAGTTATTAATTATTTGTATTTGAGAATATGTCTTGCCTGCTTTGCTGAAACTATATATTGTTATGCGTCATTCACAACCACTAGTTGTGCATGAACCAGCTATCCAGCAGCAGCAGCAGACATCCTGAGAAGGAACACAGGCAGCTGCTGCTTGTGTTCTCATCTCACTTTGCAGACTAGAATAGAACAATAATGCCTCCACCTCTTCCATTTTCTCCTGAGGACACTATCTGCTCCAGGTAATAAGTCAATAAGGGAGGCAAAGTGCAATCCCAATATTCCTCTAAATCCAGTGTTTGCAATTGCCTTCTTGATTGTGTAAAGAAAGCTAATATTGGTATGGCTTACTGTGGACCTGAGTCCAGATTTTCCTCAACTGTTAACACTGTTCTATATTTGGACTGTGAGATATGAAAGTATGATTTAAGATTGGGAAGAGAAGTTTCCATAAAACATTCACTTGAATAATATCTGCAGCAGTAATAAAGGGGGGTTGGGGGGGTGGGGTAATCATTCAGTTTAAATATGCAGCATATCATTTCTCCAGCTTTTCTTGACAAATCAGTGATGACTGCTAATCCTAGTTCAAATGTTTTGATAATATAATTACACACCATGCAAACTATTTGTTGTTGTTGTTGTTCTTTTGTTTTGTTTGCTTTTAATTAGATTTCCAGTAGTTCTTTCAGGACTGACAATCTTCAGGCCAAGTCTCTGTTTTAACAAATAGCTGATTTAGTAAAGTATGAAAGATAGCATTTTTAATAGGAATTATGGCAGAATTACAGGAAAACAAAAAGGATAATTTGTAGATAAAAATATCCAGGTCCACCTTCAGCACCCACCCCACCCCACCCCTTTTTGTTTGTTTGTTTGTTTTTTGTCTCAGCTGCTAGCCCTTTGGAACAGACCAAACTCACCTTTCTGCTTAGGAAAAAAAAAAAAAAATAAGAGAGTTTGTTGCCAGCAGAATGGATTCAAACATTGACACTCTGGCCTTATTACAAAGGAAAGCTGTGATCAGTGGATTACTTTATCTGCATGAAGATATCTTCCTTCATTTAAAATAAAATATTTCTGCCTGTGAATGATGAATACAAGTTATATGCAGGATGGTGTGTTATAGTTAATATATATATCATGCATATATATATTAATATCATGCATCATACTGTATGTGTAGTTCATTCACTGAAAAAAATAAATACTAGTTGAACGATTTGTAGATTGTTAGAGAATCTTCAAAACATTTGTTCTAAGCACTGACACATTCCTTCTAGTACATTTCTTAGCACATGAAATTGAATATTGATGCCTTAAAAACAGGTCTTAGGTAAATAAGATTTTTTTTTCTTTGAATAGCTGCAAAGACATCTACTTCCCCTCAATCAGCTCCTCAGGTACAGAGGAAAATCTCAGTGTAAGAAATTATAAGCTATTGTCTTCCAATTCTTCCACAACAGAAAGCAATGCAGAAGCCTTGTAAGATTCAACACGAGTCTGAGTAGTTTCCCCTAGAACGATGGAAAGCAAAATTCCCTACATAACCATTTTTCTAGTGAAGACGGGGGAAAAATAGGTGAGAGGGGACTGTGACATATGCAGAGTTATTCCCTCCCCTCCCCTCCCCTCCCCTCCCCTCCCCTCCCCTCCCCTCCCCTCCCCTCCCCTCCCCTCCCCTCCCCTCCCCTCCCCTCCCCTCCCCTCCCCTCCCCTCCCCTTCCCCTTCCCTTCCCTTCCCTTCCCTTCCCTTCCCTTCCCTTCCCTTCCCTTCCCTTCCCTTCCCTTCCCTTCCCTTCCCTTCCCTTCCCTTCCCTTCCCTTCCCTTCCCTTCCCTTCCCTTCCCTTCCCTTCCCTTCCCTTCCCTTCCCTTCCCTTCCCTTCCCTTCCCTTCCCTTCCCTTCCCTTCCCTTCCCTTCCCTTCCCTTCCCTTCCCTTCCCTTCCCTTCCCTTCCCTTCCCTTCCCTTCCCTTCCCTTCCCTTCCCTTCCCTTCCCTTCCCTTCCCTTCCCTTCCCTTCCCTCCCCTCCCCTCCCCTCCCCTCCCCTCCCCTCCCCTCCCCTCCCCTCCCCTCCCCTCCCCTCCCCTCCCCTCCCCTCCCCTCCCCTCCCCTCCCCTCCCCTTCCCTTCCCTTCCCTTCCCTTCCCTTCCCTTCCCTTCCCTTCCCTTCCCTTCCCTTCCCTTCCCTTCCCTTCCCTTCCCTTCCCTTCCCTTCCCTTCCCTTCCCTTCCCTTCCCTTCCCTTCCCTTCCCTTCCCTTCCCTTCCCTTCCCTTCCCTTCCCTTCCCAACTTTCCCATGTGATTAATTAATCAGGGGCAAAATTCATTTTATTCTGTAACTACTTACATAAAATTTATAACTGTTAATGTTAAACAGGAAAATAACTGGAAGCAGTATTTTAAAGGATCATTAAACTGAGAATTGTCCTAAAAGAGGGATTTCAGGTTCACAGAAAATGAATTCTTTCAATACTTACCTTCACTATCAGTTGAATCCTGGCAAATATCATTTTCAATGTCACAGTGAACAGGACGAATGTCACAATGGATGGATGTCACACTGAACTGCATCCTGTGCTACTTTTTTTTTTTTTAATCCTTTTTTTCCTGGAGAGTTCAAGGGATTTCCAAGATTGGTAGTTCAAGAATACTACCTGTCATAATCCCTCAGATCTTTTAAGTCTGTTTCAGACGTACCAGACTCCAGCTGTTATCCATAGGTTCATGGCTGGTGTGCCTAGCCAATAAGCACACAGAGTCGGAATCCACACGAAGGTCTTTTGTTTCATTAATTCTTTGGAATCAGGTGCTTGTTGATCTCTTGCAAAGCAAGCACGCCTCTGACTTGAAGTACTGTTATTTATTCACACCCTACTATGGGTCAATCTAGTATCTTCCTTCAGGCCGCTTCCTTGTTCTTGCTTTCATCTCATCTCCTTTGTTTTCTTTAATTTAAGGATACTTGTCTCCTTGTTTTCTTTAGCCCAAGACTACAATTTCCCCCTTTGTGAACTTGTTTTAAGGTTTCATAGTTCTCACCCTTGTCCACTTCTACTAATTTTTATAAGTACTCTGTATTATCCATATCTCATCTTGCCAACATTATTTGCTTAGATTGGCTGAACAAACACTACACAAAATTAGATAGGCATGCATTGCAGGCCACAACTACATGTGATTACTATGACTACAATTAATACAACAAATAAAAACAGTTGTTTTAACCACACGAAGTTTGGCAAACATTACATGAGCTGGGAACAATCTAGCCCATTGTTAATGGCTGCATCCTGAGATACTTGGTGAAATAAATGGGATGCTTGCCAGATTCAATTAATAACTATTTGGATTTGCTTCTTCTCATTTACATAGACACAGCAGCTGTAGTTTATCACAGCACAAAAACCTCCTTGTGCCACAAGTAGGGTGTCTAAGGCAAGACAATTTTCCAGGGCTATTTTGGATACCTGTTCAATTTCTGTTTACATTTGATCAAGAGCATTGGTAGAGACATCGCTTATAACTTCCAGTGCTGCAGAAATATTTTTTATTGCCTTCTCATGTTCTATTACTCCCAATGAGGTAATTAAAGCCCTCAAAAAATCATAAAACCAGATATTTCTGTGTGAGAGGGGATTATAAATTTCTCATTTTTCCTGAGGCGTCATAAAGATAGCCTGTGATCTTAGCCAGCCCCTTATGTGTGAATAGTTTTGGAGTCTAACATCTAGAACTAATTCTCCCAGGGTACAGGTCCATATTTTTTCCATATTTTTTTTTCCATATTATTTATTTATTTATTTATTTATTTATAAATTTATATTTAAATTTATATTTAATTTAATTTAATAATTTAATAATTTAATAATTTAATAATTTAATTTAATTTATATTTAAATTTATATTTATTTTATTTATTTATTATTTATTTCCATATTTCCATATTTTTTATGATGGTGTAAATTGGTAGTTTCAATTGTAATAACAGTTCTACTTCGTCCAGTCAGATTCCAGGAACCTATATATGATCCCTGGATGGCATTCTCCTTATTGGTCCTGTTAATTGAATATATACATGGCAGATTTTTCCTTTTAATAGGATACACAGAGACAGAGGGAAACTGTGGTGCAGAGGAGATACTAGCATAGCTTGAGTTTGATAACTCCCACACGTCTGTCTTATTCACAATGAGTGGTATAGATGGGAATTCTCCCATTTACTGAGACAAGTACATGGGTGCACACCCAACAAGATGCCATATTTTCAGAACAGGTTAAGTTTAAAGCTATCTGAACTATAGAATTCTGTGTCCAGAACTGGAAACATATTAGAACCATATTGGAACCATAGGTCAATTGTTTCAAAATAAAAAATGAATAAAAATCAATACAATCAAATCCCCCTTTCTTCCTCCCCTCCTCTTCTGAGGAGGGGGAGTGAGAGAGCAGTTGTGGTGAAGTTGAGTTACCTAGCAAGCTAAAACCACCACACTGCTTCCCATCTTCTCTTCAGCAGCTGTTCACACTTGGCCTTGACTTTAACCAGTAAATCAGCTAATGTGGCTCGCAGGTCTATATCCTATTCTTGCCAAACCACAACATCAGTCAACTAATGTGGCTCAAGGGTCTGTATTCCATTCTTGCCAAACCACAGCATCTACATGGGAGGCTGACAATCTGCTCTCCAAAATACACCTATGGAAGATATAAACTGTACTCACCAGTCCAAGCGACTTTTCCCTTATCCCCAGGTGTCTGATGTATTCCTTAAAGTTTTTCACTATTGTACCATTCATTGGCCCCAGAATTTTGGGGGATCAAGGCTAGACCTCCGATAAAATCAGTTCAGATAAAATCAGTTCACTCGGTCTCTGGAGTCCTCTCCTCCAACACTGATTCTGACAAGTTGGAATGGGCAAGGCTAATTTAGGGTTCCATCTGGGTCACCAAAATTGTTATCTATAGCTTTGAGACTGGTGCACCTAGCCATTAAGTAAACAAGTCAGAATCTACATGAAGGTCTTTCGTTTCATTAATTCTTCATAATAAGGTGCTTTGAAATCTTTTGCAAGCAAGCATACCTCTGACTTGAAGAATTCACAGCCAATTTATGAAACTATTCCTTTCTACTTCTGATTTGATTGGTTGTCCTAATTTGCCTAGCTTATCTCCTATTGAACATGTGTGTAACAGAAGCTCACAATGTGTGTGTTGGGGGGGAGCAATTCCAGCATTTACATACACAGAGTCATAGAATATCCTGAATTGGAAGGATCCCACAAGGATCAGCAATTTCAACTCCTGGCTCCACACAGGACCACCCCAAAATTAAACCATATGCCTTAGAATATTGTCCAAATGCTTCTTGAACTCTGGCAGGCTTGTTGCCTTGACAACAACCCTGGAGACCCTATTCCAGTGCCCAACCGTTCTCTCAGTGAAGAACCTTTTCCTAACATCCAACCTGAACCTCTTTGGATGCAGTTCCATGCCGTTCTCTTGGGTCCTTTTGCTGTTCATCAGAGAGAAGAGATCAGTGCCAGGCCCTCGGCTCCCCTTGTGAGGAAGCTGCAGGACACCATGAGGCCTCCCCTCAGCCTCCTCTGCTCTGGGCTGAAAAAATCAAGTGACTTCAGATGCTCCTCATACATCTTGCTCTCTAGACCCTTCACCATTTTTGTAGCCCTCCTTTGGACACTCTCTAATAATTTTATGTCTTTCTTACATTGCAGCACCCAAAACTACACAGAATACTTGAGGTGAAGCTGCACCGCCAGTGCAGAGTAGAGTGGGACAATCACATCCTTCAACCAGATACAATGCCATGCTTGATGCACCCCAGGATGTTAGCTGCCAGGGCACACTGTTGACTTATATTCAACTTGCCATCAACCAGAACCCCCAGATCCCTTTCTGCAGTGCTGTATCTCTAGCCTCTCGTCCCCAAGTCTGTACATATATCTGTCCCACATGCAGAATTTGGCACTTGCTCTTGTTAAACTTCACAGTGTTCGTTATTGCCCAGCCCTCTAATTTGTCAAGATCTCTCTTAAAGGCCTCTGCACTCCCAAGGGAGTCAACAGCTCCTCTCAGTTTAGTGCCTAATAGTTCTAATAATTTATTTAATAGTTTAGTTTAATATTTTATAGTTTATTTAGCTCTAATAGTTTTATGTCCTTTGTATACTGTGACGCCCAAAACTTCACACAGCAGTTGAGGTGAGGCAGCGCCAGTTCAGAGTAGAGCAGGACAGTCTCTTCCTTTGACCAGCTAGCAATGCTGTGCTTGATGCACCCCAGGATATGGCTGACCCTGTTAGCTGCCAGGGCACACTTGACTTATATTCAATTGCCATCAACCAAAACCCACAGATTCGCTTCTGTGAGGCTGATATCCAGCCTCTCATTCCCCAGTCTGTACATATATCCAGGGTTGCTCTTTCCCAGGTACAGAATTCGGCACTTGCTCTTGTTAAACTTCATGTGGTTAGTAGCTGCCCAACAATAATTTGTAAAGATGCCTCTACAAGGCCTCTAAACTCTCGAGAGAGTCAACAGGTCCACACAATTTAGTGTCATCTGCAAGCTTAATACAGCTTCTAGTCCTACATCTAAGTCATTTATGAAAATATTAAATAGAACTTGCCCTAAAATGGATCCCTGGGGAACCCCACAAGTGACTGGCTGCCAGCCTGATGTAACTCCATTTACTATAACCCCTTTAGCCTGACCTATCAGCCAATTACATTTCCATTTTTATGGAAGTGTTTTTTAATATGCTAAAGATCCTTAATGATCCTTAATGAGCAAAAGGTTACTATGGGTCAATCTGGAATCTTCCTTGAGGCTATCTCCTTGTTCTTGCTTTCATCTCTTGTCTCTGTTTTCTTTCTGTTTGTCTCCTTGTTCTCTTTAGCTCAAGACCACAGTTTGGACCAGAGAGCATGAAATCTGAAACTCACCTTAGTCAAACCTGGACTAGAGACAGGTTTCCTGGACTATCAGGCTTCAAGATCTCGCTAATCATGGATTCAAAGCACAGAACACCCTACCAGCCTCCATATTTGACTTCATGAGAGTTGAATTTTTATATTCAGATAGTTTTAAGCTAACCAAGTTGTCTTTGTATATATGTTCATTTTATATTAGCAGGCCTAGCAGTTGCTCCGATCATAGTTGTCATGTACATTTAAAGCAGTATTTTGGAAATACATGACTATGGAGTAGATGTGCTTTTTGCTGCACTGGGTAAATTCTATGAAGAAGAACATTCATCTGCTTGTCTTTTTGAATAATGGAGCTTTGAAAGACATGTAAAAATAGTGTGACTTGAGGAAGGAATTTGGAGTATAAAATTGGTCTTGGCCTTGTATGCTCTTCTCCATCCTGTTCTTTTCCTCCTAGCTAGAAGAGTGTTATACAGCTTTCAAAATCAAAGACTCAAAGGATTGAAAGTGCCGGAATTGAGGCTTGCTCTGCATATTCATTATGATTCTTTCAGGAGCTGAATAATTTCCTGACATTTTTTTCCAATGAGACCTGCCATTAAATGTGCATACTTAATGTAAAATTTATCAGCACTATATAGCATTTCATTTTTCTGTTCTTCATGTCATGCAACAATAAATTGCATATCGTAAAAAAAAAAAAAAACTTTATGTACACTGTATCTGAACAGATTTATTTATTTATATATTTATTTCCATCAAGAACACTTATAATCTCATTTAGAACTAAATTGTATTTGCATAGTATATCCTGGTATTTACAAAACATAGGTGATCATCACTGACTGGAATTTATATATCTCCAAACTTCAGCTGGGAATTAGTTTTATTTTAACTTCCAGGTTACTCAGTTGATAAATTTGTAAATCATCAATACTCACTTAGATGTCTGAACCTTTCTGTGGGAAAGCAACAACAACAAAAAATATTATTTTAATTATTTTTTTTAGTAGTGGAATGCAAAATAGAAAATACATGAGTAAAAGGATAAAATGGAAGTTGACTCTGAAAGATAGAAAAGAGACTATATTGCTACCAAAAGTAGAGACCAAAAAGATTAGATCACAGAGATGCAGGAGTTTAAAGAAGTAAGACATAAATATTAAGATACCACTAAATGAGTGTTACGGGATCATTGGAATGGAGGGAAAATGAAAACAAACAAAAAAACAACAACAACAAAACACTTTATCAAGCTAGGTCTAGCAAGAGAAAGTCAAATATGCTCATAACAAGACACAGTGAAAAGAATAAGGGAGACAATATAGCTTATTTTATTTTTCTATTAATTTTAGAATTATATTTTTGAAGCAATAGAAAACTTTTATACTTACTAGCTTTTATTTTGCATCTACATATTGTTTATGAGTGTGTGTTTATGTCTGTGATGAGCATTTAAAGGTCCTTTTAATGACACTATCCTGAATCTTGGAAGTTATTTTATTCACTTAAAAACATCAGTAATTGCTAGTCTTTGCTAGAAATTGCCTTTTTTAGTACATTTTAACTGAGGAAAGAGTTCTTTGGCTTATTTTCACTGTTGTTTTGAAAAGTCTTCAATTTACTGACTAAAAATATATCTATTTCTTTATTTTACAGTATTTTAGGGAGTTATTAAGAAATATTGATTAGCAAAAAATTCAGAGGAAATCCAGCCACAATCCTCAAGAAACACTCAACAATCCCACCCTCCAAAAATGTTGAAGGAAATTTACCATAAAAGTAGAAAATTATGATGGACATGACATAGAAATCATATTCTCATAAATAAAATGTCAAAAAATATAACATTCAGATACAGTAAAATTCAAAAGCATTAAAATGAGATTTGTGAATGCATTCTAAAATATTGCTAAACAAACACAAAAGAGGACAAATCAGTGAGAAATAAGACTGAGTTAAGCCGAGATTAATGCATTGATTGAATGCAACTAGCTATTAACTAGACAACAGTATTCAGTATGGGTGGAAGTTTTTAGCACAGTAAGTAAAATACATGTATTTTTGGTTCACTTACAATGCCCTATAACTTGTCTTTGCAGTGAACAGAAGTCTCTTTGCAACCAGTGGTATCTGTACCAGTACAGAATGGTGCATGCTGGGACATCACAAGTGAACAGATGACTGGAGACTTGCTAATGTGATGCCCAGCTATAAGAAGGGTCTTAAGGAAGATCCAGGGAACTACAGGTCTATCAGCCTGACCTTGGTGCCAGGAAAGGTGATGGAACAAGTCATCTTGAGTGTAATCACACAACATGTGCAAGACAGCTAGGGGATTAGGCCTACCCAATATGGGTTCATGAAAGGCAAGTCCTGCCTGACCAACCTCATCTCCTTCTATGACCAGGTAACCCTCCTGGTGGATGAGGGAAAGGCTGATGATGTAGTCTACCCAGAGTTCAGCAAAACCTTTGACATGGCCTCCCACAGTATTCTCCTGGATAAACTGGCAGCCCATTGCTTGGACAGGTACACTCTTTGCTGGGTTAAAAACTGGCTGGACAGCTGGGCCCAGAGAGTGGTAGTGAATGGAGTGAAATCCATCTGGCGACCGGTCACCAGTGGTATTCCCCAGGGGTCAGTGTTGGGGCCAACCTCCTTAATATCTTCATTGATGATTCGAGGGAATTGAATGCACCCTCAGTAAGCTTTCAGACAACGCTAAGCTGGGGGGAAGTGTCGATCTGCAAGAGGAAGGCCCTGCAGAGGGACCTGGACAGGTTGGATCGAAAGGCAGAGGCCAATGGGATGAGGTTCAACATGACTAAGTGTCGGGTCCTGCACTTTGGTCACAACAACCCCATGCAATGCTACAGGCTTGGGGCAGAGGGGCTGTAAAGCTGTGCAGAGGAAAAGGATCTAGGGGTGTTGGTCAATGCTCACCTCAACATGAACCAGCAGTATGCCCAGATGGCCAAGAAGGGCAACGGCATCCTGGCTTGTATCAGGAACAGTGTAGCCATCAGGAACAGGGAGGTGATCATCCCCTTGTATTCTGCTCTTGTGAGGCTGCACCTCAAGCACTGTGTTCAGTTTTGGGCCCCTCACTACAAGAAAGACATCATGGCCCTGGAGTGTGTTCAGAGAAGGGCTATGAAGGTGGTGAAGAGTCTGGAACACAAGGAGTGGTTGAAGGAAGTGGGGTTTTTTAGTCTGGAGAAGAGGAGGCTCAGGGGAGACCTTATTGCTCTCTACAGCTACCTGAAAGGAAGTGGTGGAGAGCTGGGGAGCCTCTTCTCACAGATAACTAGCGATAGGACTAGAGGGAATGGCCTCAAGTAGCACCAAGGGAGGTTTAGGTTGGAAGTGAGGAGACATTTCTTCTCAGAAAGAGTGGTTGGTCATTGGAACAGGTTGTCCAGGGAGGTGGTGGACTCACCATCCCTGAGGGTGTTTAAAGAAAGGCTGGATGTGGTGCTTAGGGACATGGTTTAGTGGGTGATATTGGTGGTAGGGGGACGGTTGGACCAGTTGATGTTGGAGGTCTTTTACAACCTTAATGATTCTATGATTCCATGAATCTATACTGGACAATGAACAGGAAGGTGATTATACAGCCACTGTCACTTGCAGCTCACTACCTCGTGCAGCCATAATCCTTGCAGGTTCTTCAGAATCCACTAATTTGTGGAAATGGTGTAGAATTAGAGGACACATTTTACAATAATTACAACAACTGTTTCAGAAGATTAAATCTGTCAGAAAATCAAAGGAAAATAGCTTACTTTTTAAGTTTCCATTAACTGCCAAAACAATTGGCCCTGGGAAACCCTTTCAAAGTACCAGGCTTTTTTTTAGCTATTAGTATTTTAAACTTTTTACTTCTTTATTCTTTTTTATTTCTCAAATATATTTATTCAAAATTATTTCAAAGCTTCTCAATGCTTTTTGTTCTGTAGTAGGAAATACATCAAAAACTTAGGGCCCTTATTACCACTCCTGGTTTCAATATTCAGTCTAGCACAACATGAAAATACCCTGAAATCACTGGTCCTCTATGTAAGGTTAAAGAAAGTAAGATATCTGACTTCCAAAAATCCTTTCACAAGCCATCTATACACTTGGAGACCATACTGTAGTATTGAACAGATGAATGGAGAATGGGTTTTTAGCAGTAAAACAGAGAAGAGATCCTTAGTGGTCCTACTTGCTGAAGTTATCAAAGAGAACGAAGTGAAATAATACAAAGAGATTAAAAGAGCAGAGCAGAAGCAAAAGGCACAATGTTATTAGGTCCTATCTCTCCTGTCTACAGCAGAAAAATGTCTGTCACATTACTTCAGGGCAGCTGTTGCATCTTGTTGGGAGTAGGGTGGAGGAAAAAATCAAGAGGTCTGAGGTGTGTTCCAGTCTTCAAGAAAAAAAAAGAAAAAAAAAAAGAAAAAAAAAGAAAATAAAACAATAGGATGTTGTAACTCCTCAGACTGGTAAATTTGACTTACTGTTACTAGTAGCAGGCCACAGGCTTGAATCAGCTGGAGGTTCTCAGAACAAGAACTTGCCAGCTGTGATTTGCTTATGCTTGCCTGGAGCTCTTTTTAATTTTTTTCAGCAGTAGCAGAAATTGTCTAACAACCAGATGATAGATGATTATTGCCTAATCATTTTAATTTTGCTTAGCTTTGAATGACTATATAGTGTGTTACATTACTTTTGGTATAGTTCTCTAATTAATTGATGGTGAAACAACTCTCATCTGAGTAGTGCATGCTGTGACCCCAAAATAACAATGTGGTGTACAGGAGTACAAACAGAATGAGGCTTCAGAAGTGTGAGCACAGGATGAAAACAGAGGCTTCAGGGTTATAAACTAATCATTAAGGCTCACTTACTATTTGTTGAAGGAATACCACCCTGAAAGCTGGGTAAAATTGTGATTGGAGGAGAAAATGAACAAATAGGCAATGTGTAAAACACTTCATGCAAATTCAGGTATAACATGGAAATGCAGACCAATTTATACACATTTTTGATACACATTTGTAGTGTATAATGGAAAATGTGAATAAATATCCCAAGGGAAGTACAGAATGAGGAGAAATAAACCATTGCCATTGCCATCACAATTATTCTTTTCCTAGTGAAGATGTCCAAAACTGATGACTCGCTATAATCTTCCTTGTCTTCTGGAGGAAGAGTATCATTATCAGTCTTAAATGCATTGAAACTGGAGGGGTACAAAAAGGGTGAGCACAAAGGCAGGGGACTACATAATTCAAGTTTTGTATGTTTGTTTGTTTGTTTTGGTTTTATATATATTTTAGATACATTAAAAATGATCCAACATAATATTAACTAGGTGATTTCAACCGAAGAGTATTTTTGTAACTGGACTAATGATAATTCATTGATACAAGGGCTAGATGTTTATTTACACTAACAAGACATTCCTAAATTTGCATAAGAGGTACGTTTTTTAGCCCACATATATTTTAAAGTGTGAAAATCCTGGTTACCTCGGAATTGGCCATAAAATTTAAATGTACTGTTGTATTACTTGTAATTGTCGAACACAAGAAATTGCCTACCAAAACCAAAATGACTCATAAGTGATAATTAGAGACTGGGAAAAAAAAATAGGAACAGGGGTTATATAAATTTAATATTTTTTCCCATCTTTTTTTTTCATTTGTTCAGAGACTCTCCATGTTATTCCCACATGCATGAGTTTCTCCCATCCTGATTAGGTTTCCATCCTTGACAAAACCATCCCTTTCATTTGCATGGAATATTCCTTTTTTTTTGCTGAACAAACATTTAGAGAAACAAATAGTCTTCCAACGCTCTGTATAGACAGCAAACAAAAACGTTTCCATTAGAAAATCTCCCAATCTTCAGCTTTGAGATATGCACCATCTTCTCAGAATAACCAGGAAGAACGTCATCAACTGTTAGGCATTTTTTCCCTGATTTATCTTCAGTGCAGATTTTTATGTGCAAGCTTTTCATCTGGACCCTTTTTGTATTTAATATGAAGAAACAGACACATCTAAGCTGTGCTACAGCTTCTGTCTTAAATAGGCCAGATGAATTGTACTTGAAAAGTGCCTTCTACTTCTCTATTAGAAGAAGGAAAGAAAGTATATTAAAAGACAAATATTTCTGATTTTCAGTTTACAATGATGAGGGATAACTCAACCAGCACATATGGATGCCGTGGACATGTGCAAAGAATAACAGGCAGAAATATTGTATCCTGACTGACAGCTGATAGCAAGTTTGCATGTAGCATCTCATTTTGAAGACTTTACTGTTTGTAAATATAATCATTGCTATTTGTAACATTTAGCATATATGTGGAAAGGTCTTTGAGCACTAAACTTACTGGTGTATACATATCCTCACTGGGTACTTATATTTTCAAGGAAGTTCCTTTCCTGAGAAAATTTATTCAACCTGTAAACCCAAATATCCAGCATACAGGTTGGTGAGGTATAAGTGAACAGTACATAAACGAGTAAGAAAAACCTCCCACATGGATTTTTACAGTGGAGACATCTATATCTGAATTAGTCATTCTAGGTACTCTTTAAAAATAATTGAAAGTAATACGTAATAAGTCTTTAAAAACTATGGAAAGTAATAAGGCTTCTTCTTATCCTAAAATATAACTTTAAGATTGGTTAATTAAATCTTAGACCAGAAGACACGTTTCTTTCCATTTTAAACTACAAAGGGTATCTAAAGTGACCACTAAAATATGGAAACGTATATTATAGATGGCAGGAGTTATTCAAGATAAATCCTATTACTCGAATGCTCCTTATTTATTTATTTATTTATTTATTTATTTATTTTTCCCCCAGAAAACTCAGCATTTTCTGTCATGAAGAGACAAACAGCATCTTGCAAATACTTGGCTATGTCAGCAGGTGATGGGATTTGCCACTTTATGCCTCAGTCTGTGTACATTTTTTAGACCAGTGTTAGAATCCAATGCTTACAATGAGTATATTTTGTAGTAAAGAATGTAAAGAGATTTATTTTGAAAATTTAAAACTAAGATATTCTTGAGGAATTAAAAAAAATATTCTTCATTACTTTAGTTAAAAAAAAATAAATTGGGAAAACTGAATTTCAGAAAACAAAATTTTTTACATAAAAATTATCCTACTTGCAGAGGTAAAGAGAAATATATGACCTCATGCCTATAAAATATTTGGAATATAAAAAGAGAAAGAAGATGAATAGAGCATTAGAGGAAATAATTATATGTTCAGGAAAGCGATCAATAAAAAAAAAAAAAAAGAAGTATCACTGTCCTTTTCAATTAGTTTGTATAAGTATGCAACAAGATTTTACTTTATTTATTAAATGAAAGCACTGAGATGGAAAGTAATAGTAAAATAAATAAGAACATGAGAGAGGACATACTCTTTCATATGAACCAAAGAATTATTAGTCATTTAAAAAAATATAATCAGAGTTATTTTGCAGCTGCTGTTTTGGAAAGGCTACTTCACATGATTGAAGGGAAGACAGACAGGAGAATTATGTAGCCAGCAAGGGCAAAAATATGTGGCATTGTAGGCGTTTAAATAAGGTATTATAATTCTAGTGAACGACTATGTCATACTTAATGCCTGTTAACTTAGTTAAATAACTATAT
Source organism: Anser cygnoides (assembly GCF_040182565.1). Lineage (NCBI taxonomy): Eukaryota > Metazoa > Chordata > Aves > Anseriformes > Anatidae > Anser > Anser cygnoides. The sequence continues at coordinate 164,982,268 of NC_089873.1, read as the reverse complement.
ATTTTTAAGATGGTAGTTATTTATAAGGACTGTGTTGTGCATCACATCCATAAACCACCTATCTCCGTGAAAACTTGCTGTTCACCTAACTCTTCCCAAATTCCCATAGCAGAGCATTGTTAGCATAGAGGCCTGGATTTGCCTACTCATAAAATTAAAAAGCAGCAGCCCTCCTTTGCCTATATACAGGAGCTGAAATACATGATACATGAGGAAAGAGTCAAACTCATAAAGAGTTAGATGTTTTTTTCCAGCTTGAAGGAGACAACAATGGTTTTGTAAATGAGAAGTTAAATTTGGGATGAATATTAGGAAAAAAACAACAACAATTACAACAAACAAGCAAACCTCAAAATGAAATCTATTTCACTGTGGACCTGTTTTGTTAATAAAATGTCATCATCCTCTCCAGGAACTGAGACAAATGTTCACCATGAGTTCATCTCTTTGGCTAATATTCGACTTTTACCACCAAAGATTGGTGCTCAGTTTGGACTGTATGAACTTCTAAACACTATTTAAGCTCAAGTGTGTTTCAAGTTATCATTTGAGCATATCAAGATACTTGATACACATTTTAGGAATCTCTAATAAATGGCAAAGGCCATTTAATACAGGTTACTAAAGTTAATCATGGGGTTAAAATGCAATTCTTCTGTAGATGATACTAGTCTTGAAACTTCCCAATATATTTCTATGTAGTTGCTCCTAGAACTTGTTGAACTTGGTACAAGCTAACATGAACACACAAGATGTCTGTGAGCAGACTGGACTTTTAGGATTTTTCTTTATTTTTCCAAAGGCATCTCTTTTTAAAACAATTTATGATGCAAAATCTTCAGAAGAAGGACTGAAAAATTCAAATGATTTGAACAAAATGTCATGTTGTTATGCTTCTCTATAATGGACATAGAGGATGGATAATATACCAGTTCATGATAAACTTACACAAAAACATCTTAATTTGTCTGAAAAACGTCTTGTTGAGTTAAATGTGGTGTAATTCTAGTCAATGCAAATAGAAATGTATTTCTACTATGACCCAAAGAAAAAATGAATCTGTATCTTTTGATTGAATACGCCACTGTAATTCTGTTCTGAAAAATAGACACTATGCTGCTCTATACATTAAAGTGTTCTGTGGTTTAAGCAACTTATATAAGTCATTTTCTTGCAGCATTAAGCTCCAAAATAAGAGAGTGTCAAAATAAATTATTGGCAAAGGCTAGTTGTATAGCAAAGGGATCATAAATTATAAAAAAGAAAATATTGATAATGCTGTATTCTAAAAATCATATTTTGCCTAATCCATTTATAACAATACAATATCTTGCTATTAAATTACTTTTCGATCATTAAGATAATGATTATAGTGACATATATGGAATCCTGAGTTCAGTGATTTTGTTTTGTAGAGTGCAGATGCATATGCTTCAAAAATTTCACTGTAGCATTATTTTCCTATTATATGGAACTTATTAATGGTAAGAAACTATTGCTAAGAAAAAAAAAAAAAAAAAAAGTGTCCTTGAAACATTTTGCCGAGGATAGCTAGGGTGTGTTTTAAATCACATTGTCATGTTTTGGTCAATGGTACAACAGCAACCTAAGAACATATAACCGATCATCAGCAACAAGACACAATAACACTGGTGGTCTCCTCTTTCACTGTTGAGCTTCTGTATTCTATCTTCTTTGAAGTTAGTTAATTTCAATGTGGTGAATATGCCTGGTCCTCACCAAAACTTCAGACTGAGAGACTGTCATTTGTCAATACTTTCCAAGACTGGACAAATATGAACTAGTAGACAGACAAATTTTATCTCAGTGGGAAGTTCATGTGGACCACTACTGCATGTTTTAGAAAGTCTCATCTGTAACTCTGAACATTATTCACATCTTTATCCAGTATCAGCCCATAACTTTCCACTAGCTCTCTTAGAACTTCCCAGGACACTAAGCAGATGGAAGGAGGGAACAGAATCTGACAAAAAAAAAAAAAAAAGGACAGCTTGTCTCAAGTGTTGTCTCAGTATTAATAGTCCATAACCCTGAAGACAGTTCAGAAGACTTATATCACGTATTTAATTTACCATTAACGATAATAAATCAATCAGATGTATTCATTAAATAATGATTAATAGATCTGAAAATAGACTGGCTAGTACTCTAGATCTGGGTAATCCTAAAGTAGTTTGTTACAAACTTCATGCATCTTTGCACTCCCAAAAGGATTGATTGAACATTTCAAATAGACCAGAAATATATTTCCTTCAGGAGATGAGATTACATTACCATATGAGATTCACTGGACCAGGTGACAATAGGACATGCAGTAAATGAAGTAGTGCAGTACCATGACTTACATACACCCTTATCGGAATAGAATGATCTTGCCACTATTCTCTTCTTGTAACAGATCCCAGCCCATGCTATTGCCTGAACCACATTTTGACTTCATTTGGGAGAGTAAAATGATGCCAAAACCACACCATAAAGCAAGTTAACAGTTAAGCATTGAGGAGGACTGTGGGCCCTTGCATGGACTATGCCAGACATGGCACAGTCAGTACCCCTTCGCTGACCCACTTGACCTTCCATCTGGACCATGTTGTCTCCCTTGCAGGAAAGGGGAACATTAAATAAACCTGTGACTAATTATGTTTCTATGTCTGAGCCCCTTGGAGTCTTCACATTGTTTCAAACTTTTCCAGGAAATCATATTATGCCCCAAACTGTGACAGGGACTCGTGATTTCACAATCTCTTTTTTTTAATCCCTCTTCAGTTATCTGGTTTTGAGACTGAATAGTCTGCTGTTTCACATATGAAACGACTCTGCCTCTTAGATCTCTCTTCATGATCTCTCTTGGTAATCTTCTTTATATATCTTCCACCCTTACCCTCTTTTGCATTAGAGACAGAGGTGCATCATGGAGGCACACAGTGTTTTAGTTTCCATTCTTTTACTAATAATTATAATTTTTTGCTTTCTTCTTTGAACATTCCTGAATATTGGGTCAATGACTCACAGGATTATATATCACAGCTGTGTAGTTCCATTTCCAGTGAACTCAGAGACCAAAATTGTATAAATAAAATTGAGATTGATTCCTCTAGATGTTTGTTTTACATCTGTTTATGCATCTATTTATTCTTGGTAACTCTATCCAAATAGCTTAGTATCACAAGTGAACTTTGCCATCTTTGCCTCCACTCCCTTTTCCATCAACATGCAGAGGAAATCAATCACTATTCTACTAGACAGAGATAATACTTATGTACTGTTCTCTGCAGTTCAATATTAAAGAATTTAGTTTGTGGCTTTCTGAATACTTAAGTAAAGTACATACAGTGTTTTATCAGCAGAGTCTACTAAAGAGTCAGACTAATTTTGAGAATTTCATTTGTTCAAATGTATGAATGTTTATCCCAGCAGGGTTGTCTGATTGAAGACTTCTAAATTGGGAGAAAATGACTAGATACAAACCTTCCTGTCTCATTAATTTATGGGCAATCAAACTGTGTGGCTGCTTCAAGGAAGGATGAACCTTGCAACTGATAAGATAGTGAACCAGGGTGTCCCAGTCTGTGGGGGTTCAGGAAGCTGCAGAGCTCTGCAAACCCATCAAGGGGTGTACAGGGGGAAAGGGGAGTAAGAGGAACAGCATGGGGTTAGATAGAAAAGGCTGTAAAAGGGACAGTTGCATGTAAAATGGGGTTGCTTGGTACACTTGTGTGGCCAAACCCTGTACCTGATCACTGCAGTTTGTCTTATCTTCTTATATTTCCTCATTCTATCTTTTCTTAAATCTCTCTTGGTGTATTCACACTCTTTCTAGTGTGTGTGTGTGCTGCAAGAACTAAATGCCAGCTACTGGAAAGGGGTGTCTGTGTGTGAGTGAAAGTTCGTGCCAGCTACTAGAATCAGGTCAAGGAGTAGAAAAACTTGGCTTTCAGTGGCAGCTACTGGAATAAGTATGGGGGTACTTGGAGGATCTGCAAATGTGTGTATACTTATGAACCTGGACAGTACTGTGTGCCTGCAACAGTTCCAGCTGGAGAAGAGTAAGGTGTCTCAGATACATGTGTCTGTTTAACATGAGTCCTTTGTATAAAGCAGCCGTTAGCTGGGGAAGCCTGTGTGACTGTTTCCGTCCCTGTCCTGTCTTTGTGTGTGTCCGTGTGCCTCGGGTGTACGTGCTCAGATTTGCTACTGCCTGGACCTGCAAAAGGGAAAGCAGCAGCTGTGTCCCCCAGGCTGGACAGAGACCGCTGGTTCCTGGGTGCTGGGCTGGGCCACAGCATTCAGATAGGAACAGTCCTGGGCCAGAGTGGCTGGAGGAAGTGCACACACTTTTTACCTCACGTAAGAAGCAAATATTTTTTTAATTTATTTTACATTGTATTGCAATAAGTCTAAGAAATATATACAATAAATTAGTTTATTTTAGTTTATATTTAGCTTATATGATACAGGTTAACTCCATTTTTATTTTTATTTTTAAGTGAGATTTCTTACCTAAAGCAAACTGGCCTATATAGTTTACAGTCTATAATCACCTGTAGCCTGTAATCGTGCAGCATTGATATGGAGTTTTTGAACCTTTCCAGTTACTACTGAAAATTATTTGAGCATGGGTAATATGAAAACCAAGCAAGATTTCCAGATTTTTTGATCTTAAACATATCCACTATATCTCATTCCTTGTTTTCTTAACATAAATTAATGTATGTCTATGCCAGACCTGGCAATGGGCATAACAGCATTTTGAGTTACAATATATAGCTATGATTTATTTATTTATTCTCTTAGTAAAGATGAAGCTTAAAATCATTATTTAAACAAATTGAACTATTAAAAAAAAACTATTAGAAAAACTCTGAACTGTTAGAAAAAATGTGTGCTGAGTAACTATTTAAAATACTAACAGTAAACTTACAACTGCAAAACCTGGATATAAATTAATAATCTAGGTTTGTACTGAAAGTGTTATTTCAAATGTTAAAATGCAGAATGACGAAGGCATGTTAGCATACCTTATGATATATACAGTTGGATTATTATAGTTGGAGTATTATAGCCTTGCACTGGCATAAGTATAGATATTTGTCGCCCATATGTAACACAGAAAATGATAAACCACACATAATGAAGAGTCACTAATTGTTTGGTGCTCTGGACAATTAGTTTCACAAATATGGTAGAACATAGTCAAGGTCATACTTAAAAACAGATTGATGAACCAGTAATATCAGCAAAAGACACTCTTCTGCCTAAGCAGAAAAATTCATTAATATCTGGAGCAACCAGATACTAGAGGCAGATAAGATTCAGTAATTGCATTATCACAGATTTGGAAGGGATTAGAAATGAAGGAGCATAAAATTATCCAATAATTTGGAACTGCCTATTTGTGGGTGAGTTGTAGGTTGAGAACATAATTTAATTAATAGCAAGTTCAATTATATTTATATTCACATAATAAAGAAGGATTTTGAAAAATAACCCTTTTTGACTTAAATTATTTTTTTTGTTGCTATGCACTGTAGATGTTTTTCAAAATCTCCCCTATTTATTTCAGAGATGCCTCCTGTTCATAGTTTCGGTTTAAATATAAAATTTCCATATTTCAAACAATTCACACTAATTATTGAATTTATATTTCATCCTTTTTTTTTTTTTTTCAAATATTGGTGTTACTGAAAATATGGCTTTCTTTATATGTAACACAATAGGAATATGGAACGCTTTAAGAATGAAATTGGAAATAATGTCTCTATTCAGAGAATCGTACTGTCTAAATTAGGTAGAAAACTTATTTTTCATGTTATTATATTTTTTGTTGTTTCAGTCTTTGTAAACATAAATTCAGGGGCAGAAAAGGTCTCAATCCATCACTGGAATACTCCTCCCCCTCATCCCCTGGTAATCAGAGGATGTATTGCATCTGTATTATAGTGATGTATTGCAAATGTTTAGAATAATGGAGGTAAAGCTATGGTACTCCCAGGAAGAGTAAATATTACACAAATTGGGACTTCATGGTATAAACAATGCAATAAGGCACAAGAAGAAGCAAAAATACCTTAATGCTTTGAATGGAAATGTATAGATATATGTAATTTACTCACCAAGTATTGCTGTCATATGTTAAGCTCAACTTCTTCAGTTATTTTCACTACTTCTTGCTTTCCAATAGGGTTGACTAATTATTTAAAATTAAGATAATGAACTAATAAATAGATTAAAATATTTATTTGAACCACAGATATATATCAGAGGAAAAAAGACATAAAATATGCCGTTTCTAGAAATAATAATAAAAACAATCTTTCTAATTACATCAGGTTTATAGGAGTAAAAAGAAAAGAAAAAAACAAAAACACCTTTCTGTAAGTACAACTGATAACACATCTCACTAAGTGAAGCCAACATTTCACTTCCGCTGTTATTGCTGTACCATTTTTACCTTTATTATCATACATAGAATCATAGCATCATAGAATATCCCGAGTTGGAAGGGACCCATAAGGATCATCAAGTCCAACTCCTGGCACCGCACAGGTCTGCCCAAAAGTTTAGACCATGTGACTAAGTGCACAGTCCAATCTCTTCTTAAATTCATACAGGCTTGGTGCAGTGACTATTTTACTGGAGAGCCTGTTCCAGTGTGCAACCACCCTTTCGGTGAAGAACCTCTTCCTGATGTCCAGCCTAAACCTCCCCTGCCTCAGCTTAACACCATTCCCACGGGTCCTGTCGCTGGTGATAACAGAGAATAGGTCATCTGCCTCTCCATTCCCCCTCGCAAGGAAGTTGTAGACTACGATGAGGTCCCCCCTCAGCCTCCTCTTCTCCAGGCTGAACAGGCCAAGTGACCTCAGCCGCTCTTCATATGTCTTCCCCTCTAGGCCCTTCACCATCTTCATCGCCCTCCTCTGGACACTCTCCAATAGTTTCACATCCTTTTTGTACTGTGGTGCCCAGAACTGCACACAGTACTCGAGGGGAGGCCGCACCAGCGCAGAGTAGAGCGGGACAATCACTTCCCTCGACTGACTAGCAATGGCATGCTTGATGCATCCCAGGATACGGTTGGCCCTCCTGGCTGCCAGGGCACACTGCTGGCTCATATTCAACTTGCTGTCAACCAGAACCCCCAGATCCCTCTCTGCGGGGCTGCTCTCCAGAGTCTCGTCACCCAGTCTGTACGTATAGCCAGGGTTGCCCCTCCCCAGGTGCAGGACCCGGCACTTGCTTTTGTTAAACTTCATGTGGTTGGTGATCGCCCAGCTCTCCAACCTGTCCAGATCTCTCTGCAAGGCCTTTCTACTCTCATCCGAGTCCACAGCTCCTCCAAGTTTGGTGTTGTCGGCAAATTTGCTCAAAACACTTTCTAGTCCTACATCCAAATCGTTTATAAAAACATTGAAGAGGACTGGCCCTAAAATGGAGCCTTGAGGGACCCCACTAGTGACCATCCGCCAGCCTGATGTGGCCCCATTTACCACAACCCTTTGAGCCCTGCCTGTCAGCCAATTGCTCACCCATCGTATGTTTTTGTTTAGCTGTATGCTGAACATTTTGTCCAGTAGGATCCTATGGGAAACCATGTCAAAAGCTTTGCTGAAGTCCAAAAAGATCACATCAGCTGGTTTCCCTTGATCAACTAGTTGGGCGATCTTATCAGAAAAGGAAATCAAATTTGTTACGCAGGACCTACCCCTCATGAACCCATGTTGGCTGGGACCAATGACTGCATTGTCCCCCAGGTGCGCTTCAATAACTTCAAGGATAATCTTCTCCATAATTTCACCAGGCACTGACGTGAGACTGACAGGCCTGTAATTGCTAGGGTCTTCTTTCTTATCCTTCTTGAAAATTGGCACAACATTTGCCATTTTCCAGTCCAATGGGACCTCTCCAGATTCCCAAGATCGTTGAAAAATAATTGAGAGAGGTCCCGCGATGACGTCAGCCAGCTCTTTAAGCACCCTGGGATGAATCCCATCCGGACCCATGGACTTGTATGGATCCAGGTGGAGCAGCAAATCCCGCACAGGTTCAGGGTTGGTTGGGAGTTTATCATTCCCACCGTCATGGTCCTCCAGCTCAGGGTACCCTGAGTCCTGAAGCCCATCATCAGCGTTGAAGACAGAGGCGAGGAAGGCGTTAAACGTCTCTGCTTTGCCTATGTCATTGTCTGTGAGGAGACCTTCCCCATCAAGTAGCGGACCTATGTTTTCTTTGGTTCTCCTTTTTCTGTTCACATATCTAAAAAAATCTTTTTTATGTCTCCCACAGACATGGCCAGCTTCAACTCTAGTTGGGCTTTGGCCACAGGAATTTTCTCCCTACAAACACGAACAGCATCCCTGTATTCTTTCCTCGTCACCTGACCCTCCTTCCAGCAGCCGTACACTTTCTTTTTTCGCCTAAGCTCCACTAGAAGATCCCTGGTCAGCCAGGCTGGCCTTCTGCCCCACTTATCTGACTTCTGATATTTTGGAATCGCCTGATCTTGTGCTTTTAGGAGGCAGTGCCTAAAGACTGACCAGCACTGATGGACGCCAATGCCTTCAAAAGCAGTTTCCCAGGGAACCTTGCTGACTAGTTCCCTGAGCAGCCTGAAGTCTGCTTTCCCCATATCCAGGGCTGAAGTTTTGGTGACAGTTTTCCTTCTGTCACCATAAATTCTAAACTCAACCACTTCATGGTCACTATGACCGAGACGGCCGCCAATTGCCACGTCTCCCACAAGACCCTCTCTGTTCTCCAGCAACAGATCTAGAAGGGCGCCTTTCCTAGTTGGCTCACTTAGCACCTGCACCAAGTTATCATCTAGGTGCTTTATGAACCTCCTGGACTTGCTCGTGTCAGCCATGTGGTGATCCTGGTTGACGTCTGGCAAGTTGAAATCCCCCTTAAGGACAAGGGGAGTTGATCTTGAGGCATCTCTTAGTTCTGCAAAGAATCGCAGAACAACATCGGCGTTGTTGTCCTGGCCAGGTGGTCTGTAATAGACTCCCACAACGACATCCCCTTTATTTGCTTGTCCCTTAATCCTTACCCAGAGGCTCTCAACTTTGCCATCCCCAACTTGAAGTTCCACACAGTCCAGCCCATTCTTCACGTATATTGCCACCCTGCCCCCTCGCCTACCCTGTCTGTCCCTCTTGAAGAGCCTGTAACCATCTATTGCAACACACCAGCCACAGGACTCATCTCACCAGGTTTCGCTTATGCTGATGATGTCATAGCTGCGGGACTGGGCCAAGACTTCTAGCTCATCCATTTTATTCCTCATACTGTGTGCATTTTTGTAGAAGCACTTCAAATGCGCTTCCCTACACACAGCGCCTTGTATAGCCGACCGAAGGGCCTCACTAGGACACAGTCCCTCTGATTCTAGCACACCATCCTTTAGCTCATCATCGGTGTGCCTGGTTTTATCTCCTTCCCCCTTTGACTCTAGTTTAAAGCCCTATCTATCAGCCCTGCCAACTCCTAAGCAAAAATCCTTAACCCCCTTTGAGAGAGGCGCGTCCCATCTGGTGCCAGCAGGCCCGGTGTCGAGTAGACCTTCCCGTGATCAAAAAACCTGAAAAACCCGAAAAACCCGAAATTCTGCCAGGTTGCACCAGTCCTGAAGCCACGTGTTAATGTGATGAGTCTGTTTGTCAACATCAGTCCCCCCTATCGGAAGGACAGAGGCAAACACAACCTGTGCCCCTGATCCTTTAAAAAACACAACCTGTGCCCCTGATCCAAATCTCTTTCTTATTTCCCTGTTCCTTTAATCTTCACCTGGAGAGCTGTAGAACCCTAGCTCCCAAGAACAGGCCCATGATTTATTCATCATGTATACAATTTATACTTTCACATTAATTGCTGTCTTTCCTGTGATATTCTCTATTAAATCTGTTATGAGCAAAAAGGAAAACATGCTATATATATGCAGACTAAGAATGCATTTAGTCTAACTAAAGTCTTAGCAGTCTAATCAGAATATATCAGTTATTATAGGTTCAGTTAAAGTGATGCTAATACTTCTCAAAATTGTCTACTTGTTATCAGAGGAAAAACTCTTCAACAATACATTGAAATTATTACATATACACATCCTAGAGTCCACCTAGAGTCTCACTGGAGCCTGAGGCTGACAATGCCAGGCTTCATCAAGAGGTCTAGGAGGAGAATGGGTCATGTCAAATCATCAACGTCAAGAAGTCTTTGCTTGGAGGAATTTGATGCTTGTTTGATTGCTGCTTCGTCATCCTGCATGTTAAGGTTGTTTTTACACATTTTTTTTAAACAATCTGCTTTTCTTCTTGTTGGTTTCTAACTATCCAGTTTTTCTTTTCCTTGATAGCTGTAAAGGTCTTACTTCTTTACTTTGGGGCAATCGTATTATGCTTTATTCTAGAGTCACAGACAGTTCATTCTACAGAGAATAATTACTTCTTATCTATTAACAGTATACTTCATATCACATAATTGTACAAAATTGAACAAAATACAAAACAGATCTTAGAAGCAGTTACCTTACTACTAGGCTATTGGTATCACAGCTGAAAAAAGGCAAAACCAGCTCAGGCCTACACACATCCAGGGGAATCCTAAGACTCTGTACTGTCAGGCTAGTAAAAATCTTGTGTCTTTTAACTAGTGTTAGCATAATCGTACTTCCAGAGATACATGTCCAGTTATGCTTCCCTTATTTATTTGAACACCCTCCTCCAATAAAGTAAAAGATGGAAACAGAACAATGCCAGAATTTCTGATCATACAAAATAAGATCAAATTTACCAGCAAGTTTGGAACAGGAGAATAACTGATGTTAGATCTAAGTCTTATTCTTGGTTTGACATAATTATTGTTAATAGTTACTTCTGAGCAAACATAGTAAAACCAACAGGAATGTAAAGAGAAATATATAAGAACAAAATCTCAGACTTATGTATGCTGTCACTACTAGTGACATTTCAGTCTTAAAAAAAAAAAAAAAGCTTTTATTGTTCTGTGTACTAGCTTGGTAAGGGAAAACCTCAGCTTCATGATAGCTTCCTCTTACTGTTACTGACATAACCTTTCATTAGCAGGATCATTTGCCTTGTATGTCCTTCTTGGGGTTTGCATTCTCTATGATGAGGGTGGCTGAAACAGATTTTCCTGCCACTACTGCATCAAAACCGTGACCCAGGCTTTGTGCTTTTTCTAACAGAGGCAGAAAGGACCTTTCACATTGCATTAAGGAAACTGTCTGTCTATAAACGTATCAATTCTGCTTTAGGGCTGTTGGCAATATAACTTGAGCTGTATTCATTTGGGGTATGAAAACAATATTTCAGATTGTAACAGTCATTTTTCAAATTTAAATGCTATGTCACTTTCCCCTGGGTTTGGATCAGTAATGGTTTACAAGTTTCTTCAAAGAAAGTTCTTCAACAGATAGAAATACAATGTATGCTTTACTGAAAAAAATTGACCTTACAAACCTCCTGTAATTTGCTTATGACATTGTTATAGTAATTCATCCTGCTATGGTAGGCAGTGTAAAGAAGCAAACTGAAAGGTCATTGTGGCCAAAGTAAATTTTCAGTATAAATGGTCAATACAAACACTTGGGAGGCTGAAAATTTAAAAACAAACAAACAAAAAATAGCCAGCACCATCCTCCACCCAAAACAAACAAACAAACAAAAAGTTTTCTACAAATAATCAATAGCTGACGCAAGGAGAAAATTTCCTGACTCTAAAAAACTTGCAGTTGGAGTCTTCCATTTCTGAAATTCTTCTAATTTTTACCATGTTTAAATCTGGCACATAAAAACTGGTTGATTAAGTTTTATCAGTTCTCAGTTTTGAATAATACTTTCATAGACATATGGCATGATGATTCATTTAATCCTTCCTATAATTGAATCCTTAAATTTCATAATGACCAAACAAGCAAACAACCCCCCCCATTAAAATTTTAATTTTATAACTTAATTATTCAGATATTTTGTTGTTAAATCTTTCTCTCCACAAAATATGAAATTTCTTCTGTTCAAATGTGAAAAGCTTTTCTTTATCCATTAGGTTAGATCTGCTTTCAACATTCATTCTCTCTCTCTCTCTCTTTTTAACAAAGTTATTCCATATGTTTTATCTACCATACTGATGTGTAAAACTTTTCATACGAAATTTTAAGGAAAAAAATTTCAACAATCCTTGTCCAGTGTGTTGCAGTACATTCAGTTGAGTCCACTTAGTATAACATATCTGTATGTCGTGTATGCACGTAAATAAGGAAAAAACAAAAAAGTATTAATTATCTGAAAGTCAAATTATGTATTGAAAGTTCAAGGTCATTAACCATTCATTTTTATTTATTTATTTATTTATCAGAAAAATATGTCTAGAGAACCCTTACTTTTATGAAGATCAGAGGAAATATGATCAGAAGTAAAAGCCTAAATAAGGAAAGATTTTTTATTTTCAAATACAAATGCACAAAAGATCATACAAATGAAAATTAATTCTATCTTCAAATTGCTATAGATTATCCTTATACTAATATATCACTAAATATGTGTATTCTATACATGAAACTTTTCAGATACAGCAAGCCCTAAATGCAGTTGTAGGAAAAAATAAGCTGATGTTAAACAGTTCACTCAAATACATTTAAAGAAGTTGAAAGAAAGAAAGAAACTATTTCCTAATGTTTTCTATGTATGTGCCTTCATGCATTTACAGATTATACTTTGCAACTCTTCTTTTCTTGATTTGTCATGGGAGAGAAGCTGTATTATTTCTTCCTGGACACTGTCCCAAACTGGGGATGAGAACATCGCAGGGCATTAGCAGAAAGAGACAGAAGTAAACATTTGTGTATGAGAAAGTGTAGTAACTTGTGAAACGTTGAATAAACTGAGTGGTGAAATTTCTAGGCTAGCCTCTTGTCTGGTACTTCTTACAGGTTAGCAGCCTGGATTGTGCTAGTGCACCCTTCCTGACCTTTCAGAGATGCAGCATATATACCAGCTTTGTCTTGTCAGTTGAGAATCAGAATAATTCAATCTGAAGCTTGGAATTTAGTGGAAAACATGGTAAATCAGGGAAAAATGAAGAAAATATAGGAAATAGAGGAAACTCTGAATGAAGTATCACCCTAAAGGAAAAAAGAAAGTAACAAAAAACAAATAATAGTAAATATATATTTTTATATAAAGGAAATTTATTTACAGTTTTTATATCATCATTCTCTGAAATTTCTTCTTCCACTTTCACTTGAAGTTTGGAATGAGTAATGCTGTGTAAAAAAATACACTTTTCATCTGTTTCTCTTTTCTGTCCTCAAAATAACATGCTAGCAAAACAGTTTTTATGGTCATCTTCATATATTTTAATGAAAACATGCTAACTTTCAATAATGATAACTATATGCAGGCAGAGTATAGGAATCTTATCTGTTAGGGAAGAGTGTCTTCAGTTGTGACAGATAGATAGATAGATAGATACATACATGTATACATACATACATACATACATACATAGTCTAGGAACATGGAATAGTCTTTTAAAAATATTAAATGTGATCCCTTTCCAAGATAAAATTGCTAAATCTACTGAACAGGAACTTTGAGAAAACCCTATGTACCTATGCCTCCCAAAGATTAAGTTTAGTTCATTGTACCAGTAATTGCATGGTGACTTGTAGATCACACTGGAGTGCTACAGATCTTTCTTGTCTTAACACAGTTAACTCTACGCTATTATCAGCATCATGGTGTGCTTCATAGTCCCAGAGCCAGATGGTATGGATAAGTTCATCGTATAATGTGCATCTTTAGTGCAGATTATTCTCTGTTGTGATATCAACTTTGTGATATCACAAAGAAAACAGCTATTTGTTTTTCTACAAACTCTTGAGTGCAAAATAACACATATACTGCCTATTCCAAGAGAGTTATGAACTGGGATGAAATAGGAAGCAAAGCCAAGTTGTCAGTATAAACTTGCAAATGGGAAGTTTCATCTATGCCTGATAAGCACAGTCTTTGTTAAAGATACGATGTTTTGGTTATAAAAAAAAACTCGACAGGCTAGATTGAGTTGTCAGCAATATTCTTTAAAATCACTATTGGTGTGTATATGAAAACATGCTTTTTTAGACTTGCAAGTAATCTTCCTGGGAATTCAAAGAATCATTTATATTGCACTTGTTTAATCTTCTAGATTTATTATTTTTCAACTGGATAAGTATGTGACTAATTATACTTACATTGGTTTTATTTAAGAAATAAATGAATTGTCAAATATTTCAAAGGAACATGTCACTAACAGTGAGGTATTCAAAGTGCTAGAATGATCAGAATAGTTGTTGTTGTTATTGTTGTTTTTCCTCCAACTTTCAAAATGATACTTTCCTTTTAAAATGTCCTATTCCATTCCCTGGGGCCATGTGTGTAGGGCAAGTTGTTAGGCAATCAAGCAAACTGTTGAATTACTATAGCACGTGAATCAGCTTCATGTACAAGAAAGGTAAGAACAGGTCTTTCAACAATAAGAGAAGAAAAACAGAATAGCATTTTTATGAAGTCAAGAATGTCAGGATCACAGTCCTATTAGCATTATCCGCAGAGTTATTTCTGTGGTGGATAATTGAGATGATTAATTTTTAATTTATTTGCTTTTAATACTGTCATCTCTGCCTCTAGCTCTACATTCCTGGAAAATTTCCTTGTTCCATCACGGATGTTCATCAGAGGAGTTGTGAAGGGCATGTGGCTAATAATTCCTTATTTTTTCCTATGATATTTTCCAAACTGTGGTACTTAGTTCCTTACTTACTGTTTAGTTCTTTGCAAAAATACCACGAGGAATAATGGTTATTCGCTGTAAATATTATGCTTCACTAATTTTATGTAACTTGGTCTCATTTTTCATGGTAACACAAAAGTAAAGATTGTGTTTCTGATTGTAATTGTGGTATGGGTATAGTTAGTTTTTGAGGCAGTTATGTATAATGTATGTGTTGTTCTTCCACACGAGACAAACTTTAACATGATATTTTTGAATGTGTTCAGATCCTTTACTGACAAGGAAACCACCAAAGTATTTTGCATAATTTAATCTTCTTGAAGCAAAATGAATACATCTTATTTCTGCTTTTTCAATACTTATTATTTAAGTGAAAATCATCTTTCAATATTTATTATTTTATTTATTTATTATATATAATTATTATATATAATTATAATAATTATATAATTATTATTATAATTATATATAATACTATATATAATATTATTTATTTATTTATTTATTTTTATTTATTATAATATTTGGATACTTTTTTTTAATCTTTGAATGTACATATCTGAGGGTATTTTTATGTTATCAACTAATATAGCTGCCCAGTTTGTTTTTGCGTTGTGGTTTCCTATCTCCTGCATTTTGAAATGAAAAACAAGCAAACAAAATCAAGAAACCCATACTCTTTTATAACCTCTCTTTTGGAATCAATTAACATACTTCCTTTGAAATAATATCTGCATGCAGGTTTGGGTATAGAGTAATTCACGGATTGTTCAAAATTCAATCCCAGTATCACTGCACCAGTTTCCTCAGTCCTACATAATTCTCCAACACTCTCTGAAATCTTCTCAAGACATTCCTCTAAAATTCCTCTCAGATCAGAGGTTTCCAGAAAATATTTTAAGCCATTATCATCTCTCCAGCTATTTAAATTCCTTTTGTAACAGACACACTCAAATGTTTTCAAACAGTTCTGTTATTGATTCATTCTTGTGAAACTTGTTCTTTCTTTAGAACCATAGAACAGCTTGGGTTGGAAGGGACCTTAAAGATGATCTAGTTCCAACCCCCCTGCCATGGGCAGGGATGCCACCCACTAGATAATGTTGCCTAGAGCCTTGCCCAACCTGGTCTGTAACATCTCCAGGAATGGGACATCCACAACTTCCCTGGGCAACCTGTTCCAGTGCCTCACCACCTTCTGAGTGAAGAGTTTCCTCATAACCTGTAATCTAGACCTCCTCTCTTTTAGTTTAAAGTCATTCTCCTGTCATTGTCTGCCCAAGCAAAAGATGACTCTCCATCTTTTTTTATAAGTCCTCTTTAAGCATTGAAAAGCTGCAATAAGGTCACCTCTGAGCCTTGTCTTCAGGCTGAACATCCTCAGCTCTCTCACCCTTTCTTCATAGGAGACTATGAATAGATTTATGTCTACCTATCTTTTATGTTTGCTTAAGACACACATGATTTTCTCGGGACCCATTGCTTGGGCCCGTTGCTTGAGTTCTTATGGCATCTTATGGATTTTTCTCTGGCTTGTGTTCTAATTTTATGTTAAAATTGTCAAGTCCCCGGAAAGCCCTTTACTTTGAGAATGAACACCACATTAACTGGTTAGGAAATAAATTTTTATATTTCATATAGTAGACCAACATGCAACAGAAGAAAAACTAAGCAGTAGTCAGGACAAATGAAAGCCCTGCCATGTTTTGCAGGATGTATCTGGTCAGATGCCACAAAGGAGATGAATGAACTATTTGCTCAGATGCAAATCATGTAAGATGGTCTTCCTTTCCCTTTCCCTTTCCTTTCCCTTTCCCTTTCCTTTCCCTTTCCTTTCCTTTCCCTTTCCTTTCCCTTTCCCTTTCCCTTTCCCTTTCCCTTTCCCTTTCCCTTTCCCTTTCCCTTTCCCTTTCCCTTTCCCTTTCCCTTTCCCTTTCCCTTTCCCTTTCCCTTTCCCTTTCCCTTTCCCTTTCCCTTTCCCTTTCCCTTTCCCTTTCCCTTTCCCTTACCCTTACCCTTACCCTTACCCTTACCCTTACCCTTACCCTTACCCTTACCCTTACCTTACCTTACCCCCCTCCCTTCCCCTCCCTTCCCCTCCCTTCCCTTCCCTTCCCTTCCCCTTCCCTTCCCTTCCCTTCCCTTCCCTTCCCTTCCCTTCCCTTCCCTTCCCTTCCCTTCCCTTCCCTTCCCTTCCCTTCCCTTCCCTTCCCTTCCCTTCCCTTCCCTTCCCTTCCCTTCCCTTCCCTTCCCTTCCCTTCCCTTCCCCCTTCCCCCTTCCCCCTTCCCTTCCCTTCCCTTCCCCCTTCCCCTTCCCTTCCCTTCCCTTCCCTTCCCCTTCCCTTCCCCCTTCCCTTCCCTTCCCTTCCCTTCCCTTCCCTTCCCTTCCCTTCCCTTCCCTTCCCTTCCCTTCCCCCTTCCCTTCCCTTCCCTTCCTTCCCTTCCCTTCCCTTCCCTTCCCTTCCCTTCCCTTCCCTTCCCTTCCCTTCCCTTCCCTTCCCTTCCCTTCCCTTCCCTTCCCTTCCCTTCCCTTCCCTTCCCTTCCCTTCCCTTCCCTTCCCTTCCCTTCCCTTCCCTTCCCTTCCCTTCCCTTCCCCTTCCCTTCCCCTTCCCTTCCCCTTCCCTTCCCTTCCCTTCCCCTTCCCTTCCCCTTCCCTTCCCCTTCCCTTCCCCTTCCCTTCCCCTTCCCTTCCCCTTCCCTTCCCCTTCCCTTCCCCTTCCCTTCCCCTTCCCTTCCCCTTCCCTTCCCTTCCCCTTCCCTTCCCCTTCCCTTCCCCTTCCCCTTCCCCTTCCCCTTCCCCTTCCCCTTCCCCTTCCCCTTCCCTTCCCCTTCCCTTCCCCTTTTTTTTTTTTTCCCCAGTTTTGGATCGATAGTGTTGAGAAAATGCAAATTGAACTGCTATTTGGGAACTCTTGCTGTGAAGAAGGAAGCATTTGTTTATATTACTAATGCTAGTTAAACATTGGACAAACAAGGCCATTTGAATTACCAGAATTTGGATTTCCTTAAGGCCCGCTGGAGAAAAGATTTTAAATATCACAGGTATTCCTTCAGGCACATTCATCTTATAATTTGCTCATTAAAGGAGAAACACAAATGCATGAGTTCAAAATATCTGTGGGCAAAGCAGTTTTACTATTCTTTAGGGATAAATAAAGAAGCTAAGAATGTTATGTGACTGTGTTCAGAGACCATAGCCTAACTATGTAGAGTCTGTCTCAGGGATTGTGTATATTTCCTTGTTGACTGTCAGACTGATTCCTTTAGTACTTCATAGTTGTCTCAATGACTTTGGATTTTACATGACAGTAGGTGCTGGGATACTTACAGGTCTATTACAACAGAGAATGAACTTTTCATATGAGCACAAAAGGCAGATTTCTGTTCTTTTTAGTTTTAGAGACCATGATTGTAAATTTAATATTTTTCATCGATATTTTCAGGTGGATCTGGGGGGAAGACTCTCCACAACTTAGGACAGAGGAGGATGAGAATTAGTCCTTCTCTGAGTCCTGTCATAGCTGCCCAGAGAGTACTCAGAGAAATATATACATAATGACAATCTACATCACATTAATACCTTAATTCAAACAGCATTCTAGTTTCTGAAAGTCTATTTGTTTCAGTTAGAGTAATAATGACAATAATTTTTATTTTAATGTCTCATTTCTGGACACAGCTTGTGATAAAATTTCATGTGAGGATATTATAAAAGTTATTTTTAAGAGTATTAATGAGTAATTTGCTTAATTATTTCATTACATATTTTATATATTGTACTAAATATTGTAATAATTAGTAATTACTTAAAGGAGTAAAATGAGTTGTAAGATTCATTTTCTGTAGGTTTGGAGACTTAGTAGGAAAACTGTCCATTGTTTACTTTCTGAGAGTGGAATACAGGGCACTAGAGTTGGATTTTTCCTCAAATTGAAAATGGAGAGAAGAATTACATAACTTTAATAGTCTTCTGATCTCTTCCATAGACATGGACAACATGATCAGTCCTTTTTTGTCTTCCCTCTACACACATATGATTATAATAGAATGACATGTCATTGGCAAGAAATGACTAGTTATAGCGATGTATAAGGATATAACCACTTATATAATAGGGCAGAAAAAGAAACAAATGCAATAAAAGGGAAGATAAAATACTTTTTTTCTAACCAAATAGAAATGCATTGAAAAATCCAGATGTGGAATTTATTCATATAGCTTCTAGGGAAATTGTTTTATTTAATTATGTACTCTCTCAGCCTTGAAACTCAAAGTATTCAACATTATGTAGCCAATAAAAATGAAGACAAACGTGACAACAGACAGTGATTTTAGTTTGGAATGCTGAGTAAATAATAACAAAGAGTGATGCAGAAGTATAGCAAGTAATAAAGTTATTTGAACTGAAAGGGTACTGCAGAAGAAATTCCTACACCAGAGCATACATGTTATGCATAAAGGGAGCAGTTCTACAAAATACTGTCAGGCCCTCTTCACAGAAATGGTACTCAGGAAAAATGAATGATCCTTTTATTAAAACTGAAAGAAAGCATTGCTTGATGCTATATTTTTGAAATGAAAGATGAGATAGCCCTTCTGGTGCTAAAATGCTAAAATGCTAAAAAAAAAAAAAAAAAAAAAAAAAAAAAGGTGTCATAAAATGCTAGATTTCTTCAAAATAAACTAATAATGAGAAGCCATTAAGCCAGGTATTAAAACAACTTTTGCAAAAATTGCACTATTTTGTTTAAACAATAGATAGACCAGAACCCATGCTACAAATCTGGTTGTCTGTCTTAACTCCACTGACTTCACTGAAGAATATTGTATTGAACTAACTGAGGACCTGATCTGATGTTAGTGTGAAAAGAAAAAACAAACAAACAGAAACGGAAACAAAACAAAACACCTTCCTGCTGCATTTTTTTTAATGGTTGTTGTTGTTCTTGTCGTTACCAAAATGTAACAGATGAATGCAGCAATTAATGAAGAACATACAAATACATTCTAATTACTTATTACTCTGTTTTTACTATGCAATTGTGAATTATGTGTGGGTTTTTTGTTTGTTTGTTTGTTTGTTTTTGGCATCTTAATTAAAGGACACAACAGATGGTGAAAGCTTACTCTGTATTAAAACAACTTCAGCTGCCTACTGACTATACACTTCAAGCAACAGACATTTCATAATAACAGAGCTAATTGTTCAGCCAAACACTTAGGACATTCTATGGAAATTCATAGAATTGTAGAATCACAGAATGGTTTTGGGTTGGAAGGACCTTAAAGATCATCTAGTTCCAATGCCCCTGCCATGGGCAAGGACACCTTCCACTAGGTCAGGTTGCCCAAAACCCCATCCACCCTGGCCTTGAACACTTTCAAGGATGGGGCATCCATAGCTCCTCTGTGCCTCATCACCCTCAATTTTTATAAAAATAGTCATTGTGAGCTATGTGGCTTCTACATTTTTTTTTCTTTTAATTTCATATCATCTCATCATTTCATTTAATCTGTTATCCACTGCATAGATAAGCATTAGATTGCTAAATTCAAATGAAGAGGACAGAAGTTTAGTTTCTTGGGTATTTGTGAAAAGGTGAAACAGATTGTAAGGTAAAACTCCCAATTCTAACCAATTCTAACCAATTCTAAACCATTTTAGAAATGGAAGCTTCAATGAGGTTCCTCCTCTGTTGTCCACATACACTTCATCCAACAAAAAGGTCACCTTACATTCTTGACAGCAATTGGGTTTTACTGAAGTAGTAGACAAAGAAAGGTACATCTCCTAACTGCAGATTCTGTAAGGTCTCCTACTAAGACAATGTTTAATATTTCCTTTTTCCTAAGATGTAAGAGCGATATGTGGAAAGCAGAACACCAGAAAATAGTGATAAAACAAAGATACCAGGCTATCATTTTAGTTTTCTGTGGAACTCAGAAGCATTGGCCTGCTTCCCCTGAATATTTTAGATGGCCATTTCACAATTCCGTATGTTCTCAGGTTAGAAGAGCCCATTAGGTTCATCTAATGTAGCTTCTTCAAAGCAAAGATTTGGACTATCCAAACTAATCTGTAGGGAACAGTTTACTATTCTACGCAGTGCCACACACTATTGTAATAATGTGCATTCACTCATACAGAAATTATGGTTTTATGCAAAAATTATTGGATGACATTTTTCCTTCTATGTTATGTGGACAGACTGAATAGTTTAGATATCAGGTTAGTAATGGTTCCTTCTGATTTGAAAATTGGTGAATAAATCTACAAAACAAAAAGGTTGGGGAAAAAAAAATAAACAAAGCCAATCAGAAACAAACAAACAAAAAACTACTACCACTTCAAAAAACTATATGGTGGTCCACTGTGATGCTAAATAGAAACTGTCTGGTATAATGGTATCAGATACGGGATACAGGGATGCTGTCTAACTCCCAGGTCTCAGTGAACCCATTAGCTATGTCACAACAGTTTACTAGGGAATATCTGAAATTGAATTGCTAACATAGTGTAATAGGTTTCTTTTGGAAGAAAATCTTTATATATGGGGTAGAAGGAGTTGTAGTTTATTCTGATATCCAATTCCAGATGACAGCAAAATACACCATGGCATCCACCTACCTCAGCATTATGGGACTTGATTTTTAACCACTTTGACCACATTTCACAACTATTTTTCTAATATTTCCATGTCCTTATCCTGCTAGAATTTAGCAACACATTACTTATTTAATACATGAAAAAAAATTACAGTAATTCACCCCAAGGATTTCTTTCTTCTACTTCTCCACATACATCATGAATATCAAACAAACAAATAAGCCAAATGTGACTTTAATCTGTATATTCAAGAATTCATCTTTTTTAATGGGAAACAGGACTATGTCTCCTGTTTAAAGAAACTCACTTTTTAGGAGTGAGCTCATCAGGATAAAAGCTATATAATGTCTTTATTCATAAAATGCAGATAAATGATATAAGCTGGTGTAAAATGGAAATAGACAAACACTGGTCCTTTAATATAATGACCACCCTCTTAAATTTGTATTCAATATCTCTGTTGCATCTGGAATTGTCTACTATTTTATTGTGTATAACAAAATGAATCTAATAAGTATGTGACCTTAAATTATATAAAAATGCAGAAAATAGTTATGGGAAAGAAGGATTTTTAAATTTCAGCTTTGTGACAAATTCTAAGTAACACTAACTATATGTGATGCTTGTATTAGCAGTATTTTAATTATACATAGTTGTGTGGCACTGCTGCTTAATCATCAGTAAAATGTAGACTAGAATACCAAAGAAGATCAGAGTAAAAGAATTTGTAGCTCACTTTGTCAGATATTGGTACAGTGATACAAATAGTAACTCAGTAAATATATCAGGTGATATATATGCCTGATATATATATATATATATACCTGTTGCATATAACCCTGAAATGGAGATTTTAAGGAAGAAAATAAAAGTGTGGGTGTGGTTCTATTTTTCAGTCTTGTGAGGTTCTGAGAGAAAAAAATTGAAAATTGTAAAAACATTTCCAAATTTTTCAGTGTAACAATAAAGAAAATAGTTGTTAATATGGATATGATGTGGATTCATTCAGAAAATACTTGTCTTATGAGATTGTCCATAAATTAAATGTAGGCTTTAGTTATTATAATGGTTTATATCCAGTATGCAGTGAAATACACAGCTCCATGGCTCCAGCAGGGGCTGAAACCCTCTGCTTTACCCTGAAAAAATATAAGCACAAAATTAGTAGCTAAAAAAAGAAGTAGATAATGATAATCAGTAGAGATCAAGCTCTCAAGCCAATAAACCAGTCATGCTTCTTTATGTTAAGCAAGCTAAAGTTATTGAAGTGTTTTCTGCATGCTGAGCATATACTGGAGCTTTTGGAAAGCTTGTACTGATTTTGCTAACTGACAAATAACGTTTTTCAAACGTACTGCTGAGGGCAATATTCCATACTATTTTTTTCTGAGGAAAATGAGGTTGCAAATGCAAATTCAGAAAAACAGCATTCATATACCAGCATTTATCACTCAGCAGTTAGAATTGATTCAAATATGCTAATACATGCTATCATTTCCCTACAGAGTTGTAGTAAAATGCTTTTACAAATTACTTTTTTTTTTCTCCTGCTTTTTCATATTGGAGATACATACTGTTTTTTCCCCACTACATTTGCTTGTTTTCCTCATATACAGGAAATGTTATTGCTCTGATTCCCTGCAAGTACAAAAAGTGTAGCAATGTTGAACTCAGTGAAGAGCTGGCAAAAAGCAGCACTACTGAATATGCAAACCTACTGAGATCTGGTCCTGTACCAACAGATTCATTGTTCTTACTTTTACCTCATTAGCACCTAGTGATGTGAAGCAAGACTGATGTGTGAGCAGTTAGCTGCAGGTGTGTACATCCAATATGGAAATAGTTTGTGACAGGAGTTCCCCAGTGAAATTGGATTCCTGTTTTTATAAGTCTGATCATGAGCTAGAGAAATTAAATTACAGAAATAGGGTCTGTAGCTGAAAGGAGCACATGAGTCTATGTTTGAAAATTTAGAATGCAGCACAAATGACAAAATCTGAATATCACTGATATGCAGGGAAGACTATGCCAGCTCAATGAAAAGAGCAGGATGCTGTTCTACTGCTGCTAGAGAAACCCCTGAAAGAAAAGCTGACCAATCAACATATACTTGCTCATCCTATCTGTAGAAGAGTATTTGTAGAGATCATGCAGTATCTGCTTTAAATATTGGCAAAGTTAAACCGATATGCATATACTAGAGTGATTATTTGAAGCAATGGTCTATATTCAGACAGGGCTGCTACTCTGTGGAATGCTGGCTATTTTGTCACTGTTTGCATAGGGAGTTACCAGTTTCTTAAATGTCTAAGCAAAGGCCCTCCTTACAAGCATATAACTACCCCACTGTAAACAAGCAAATGTTCTCTAATGTAAAAATGAGCAGGGTTTGCATGCAGAATCTAATCTTCCAAAATTATGCTAAAACTGATACCTTGTCACTGACGCTGCTGAGTTCAGATGAAAAAATGAGTTTGAATGACAGTCCACATACTGCAGATATGGTATGCTCTTAAGACTGACACAAACTAATAGATTACAGCTGTACATGGTAGAAAACAGTCCGTGATTATCAGAAGGGCATGCTCCTGAGGCATACTATTACAATAGAAGGAAAAGAATCTAGCCAGGCTAAGGATGTGCCTTTTTAGGAAGACAGCTGAGTATCGATCCTAAATTAACTTTTGACATGCTGGCTAATAAGTCAAATTTTCTCAAAATTCACAAAATTTGAGCACTGTAACCTCATCAAAAGCATTTTGCTTGTTTGATATACCATACAGCTGATGACTAATAGATGGCAATGAACAAACTCTAAAAGCAGCTTTCATTGTTACTATATAAGAAATTTTAGTCTCCAAATCTCTGGACCGGAAGACTTCACAATTTTTTTCATATAGCATTTAGATGTGCTCTCTCTCTGTTACATGACAGAAGTTGGGGTCCTGTTTTGCAACTATGCTGGTTTCCTTGCACAGTAGAGCTGTGCAGTGAAGCATTCAGGACCTTTCAGTCTCAAAACCATACTAGACTCTGTAGATATGCAGCTAAGAAGAAAGGTTTGAATGTGGGTGGATGGATGGACGGAGAGAGAGAAATATATGTAGACAGAAATAGAAATATACCTTATACAATACAATACAAAGTTATACAATAAACTTTGTTAGTTTTGTAACAGATTAATCTTATTCATGTTCCTGTCTGAAATCACACCTATTAAATCATCGTTGACTTACTGTTTTCATTATAAAAAGTTTGTTGTATCTTCTTACTGTCTTTAAAAGATTCCATTTCTTTTACTTGAACTGTATCGTCTAGTCACGAAGCATCTGCATTTTCTTCTCTCACTTTTAGGACACTAGTTAAAAGACCATAAACCTTCACACAAGCATGAAGGAAGAATGTTAAATGGCATTTAAAATATTTTTATTGAACTGCAAATTATTCTTACAAGGCAAAATTAAAATTTCTAGTCAAAATGACCATTCAGTCTGACATGACAGGATGTCTTTCTAAATTAATATCTGTCTTAACTATTAGTCTAGTACTAACTCTCAACACAGTTGTGAGTTCCACCAGCCCCACTCTTTGACATCTGTACATTATTCATATATAACTGATTATGAAGAGCCGTATAAAGCTTTGTTTTCAGCAAAAGTGACCATCTGATTGAGTTTTTGCTAAGAAACAGTTTATTCTGGGTGGAGATCCTGGAATCTTACCCGCCAGTCCATGACTTCTTGTATTGGAATGTTGCAGTTTATACCAAGGATAGTTGTAACGCAGAGCATGACTTTTTAAGAAGGAACAAGACTACATTAGAAATAAATTGTTTAGAGCAGATCCTCTGAATAAAAATGTAGGAAATATATGTATTTTTATGGATGCTAATGTGGGGAGAGGGGATGTTGTCTTTCTGACATTCCTATTTACTTCCATTAATTGCAGTATTCATACACGGTCAGATTCAGGTTCCCTTGATATCACTGAAAAAAAAAAACAAAAACAAACAAACAAACAAAAACAAAACCTATCAATTTCAACAGAAACAAGCCAGTTTCATAGATTTTTCATGCTAAGTGAAATTAACCCATTTGAGCAGAACATAAAAAGTTCAAAGAGCAGGACATTATAAATCTCAGTGGAAAATCAGTGGAACACTGGTTTCAGAGAGTTATAAGCATTTTTATGCTAGAGGTGAACTACATTAGCATAGACATGAGATCTTATTTGCCACCAGATTCACATGACAACAAGCCACTGATCAGTTAGGAAGATGTCATAATCTATTCCAAATTGAATATCACTGTTTAGATATATAATTTTAATAAAACATACAGTTTTCTTATATCTGTAGAAAAATAGCATAAAAATATACTTGCTTATTAAAAGCAAGAAGACTGGTTTTAAAACAACAACAAAAAAAGAAAAGAAGGAAGTCTATTTTTTCTTGCTAAAATACATTTTTATCATGTTGGTTGATCTGTTATGCATTTGAGTTGATAGGCATAAGTGGATTGATTTCTATAAATTTCTATTTCTATACTTTGTCATCCCAAAGCATCTGAGCTACTATATTAGAATGTAAACTCAGTACTCTTTGAAGTGACTTTCTAAGTACCTATTGTCTTAGGATGGACTATATTTCCAGGTTGCATAATGTTGCTGTGGTATCTTCACACAAAAATTATTGATATTATTATTATTCTATTAATGTTGTTAAATTTAAGGCAAGATTATCATACTTTTCAATTTTTATGTCATTTTCATTGCCTGGCCTGCAAAACAGGAGAAAGTCAAAGATGAAGCACTCTCTCTCAATTAGCTTTTTACTTTATAGCTACCATTCTTGCTCATCTGGTATATAATTAATGAAAAATAAAATTGTAAAAACCTGTAAGATTTTATGGTTTTAATTTCTTTTATTTTATCTAGGGTACACCAGTCCTATTTGTCTCTTTCTTGTAGTCCATCATTCTGAAAGATTAGCTAGCGCACAATACTGCCAACTGTACTATATAATATTTTATATTACTCTCTAAAAAACCTGCTGTAATCATTTATAATTCAACTCGCAGCATCTGGACAGAGTCCCATGTCCTATATTTTGTCCTTATATCTCTGTTATTGTGTACTGTTTGCTATGTCTCGCATAAATGAGATGATTCTGATCCCATAAATTAAGATTTTTTCTTCACAACCATTCTTTGACAAAATACATTTAGTTTGCTACTATTTAGTGAATTCCTCCTCCTCCCTCTTCCTCCCCCCCCCCCCCAAATTCTAATCCACTCATTTTGTGTTCTCCTTCTTGCACAGTTTGTTATCACCATCTGTTTATGGCCCGTAGAATCCTCAGTTTCTCTGATCCTTTCTCTTTAATCCTGCGTGTCACTTCCTTTCTTCCATACCTCCTGTTCAGCTTTCCATGACCTGTCTTAATTTAGTTTACTACTGCAGCAGAATACTAAAGAAAAAAAAAAAGGTTAAAAAATGATTAGTTCAGCAAATTTTGTTGTTTATTAATCTCTCCACTGCCTTTTTTCTTTCTTTTTCTTTCTTTTCTTTTCTTTTTTTTTTTCCTCATGTTTCCCCCACAGCCCAACAGGTTTTGAAAACTACTTAAACAGTTACTATGCTTGTCTTGTCATTATTTCTACGCTGAACATTTCATTATCTAGTTTAAGTAAGGGATATATGTGAAACTTATTTCAGCAAATACCCTCAGCATTATCCCTGTAAAATAGACATTAAGTAGCCTCTCCTTTTAGTTGTTAGACTTCTTAACCATAGTCATTTCCTTGTAAGTTTTAGTATTAGAGACACTGGAAGCCTGATATAACAGGGAAGAAAGATAGTAAAGAATCATTTGTGGAAACAGCATTGTTATTTAGGATTGAAATCATAATTGTACTATTGTACTGTTCATTCTTTTCCATGAAGCATATGCATTCACCAAATCTCTCTCTTTAAATACTTTTGTAATTCCTTTATGTGACACACTACTCATTTATGTGAGAAACTGTCCTACCATACCACTCCTGTACAAGCAGACCTTTGAGTATTTCCTCACATCTTTTTCACCATCCCCCTTTCCTCTTCTGCATTTGCACCCTTCTCCCTCCCATTCCATTCTTCTTTTCAGCATTGAACAACAGAAATGTTCTCTTCATTAGAAGCTGTTCTCTTACCCTAGCATTTCCCTTAAATCCTATCTACACGAGAATCTTTAGTTTCTGTATGATGATTTCTTTCTACTTCTGATTCTAGCATGGTTATTATATAAAGCTACATATGTCATTAAGTTTTAATATCAGCTCTTTCCCTTACCACAGGCACAGTTCTGTCCTCCTAATTAGCACCACCTTTGTCTTCTTTCAACAGAATATCTATATATCTATATAGATTTATCTGTGTATCTATACAAATAATACAATACTACTAATACTATTAATAATTAGAAAAAGACTTTTCACT
The DNA here is from genome assembly GCF_040182565.1 of Anser cygnoides. Classification (NCBI taxonomy): domain Eukaryota; kingdom Metazoa; phylum Chordata; class Aves; order Anseriformes; family Anatidae; genus Anser; species Anser cygnoides. Next base: position 164,954,369 of record NC_089873.1, on the reverse strand, counting down.
AAGAGGCTGGTTGGGCGCTGGAACAGGCTCCCCGGGAAAGTGGTCACAGCACCAAGCCTCCCAGAGTTCAAGAAGTGTTTGGACAATGCTCTCAGACATATGGTTTAATATTCAGGTAGTCCTGTGTGGAGTCAGGAGTTGGATTTGCTAATCCCTGTGGATCCCTTCCAACTTGGGATATTTTATAATTCCATGATTCTATATACACATATATATGCATACCATAAGGGAATTAGAGATTACTGTGATGGGAATGTCTGATTCCCAAGACTAACAAGTCAGACCAATTATAAATTTTAAAACAAAATAAGACTAATTTTTGACAACAGCACACATTGTGCTAATGATCATTTCTTACATGTTGAGACTACTACTATGTGTACAAAACTGCTTGTCCTTAGCACTCATACCCTGTATTAGCTGTGCGCATGCAATGCCCTGGATCTCATGCCATACAGTTAGCCTTTATGGCTAGAGTCCTTGGTGGTCCACAGTCACTGAAGGCAGGGTGCTCAAGCCAGAGAGCTCTTTCATGTGACAAGTCCGACCTGAAGCAGCTTTTTTTTTGTTTTTTTTCCTTTTTTTCTTTTCTTCACTTACTCATCTGGTATTTTATTCTACTTGCACCTTTCCTGAAAGGGGGATGCCATCTACCCTCATGATGCATACCTTTTCTTTTTTTTTTCTTTTTTTTTTTTTCCCATTCATCCTTCTTGTGTTTTAGGCTCACCAAATTATGGTCCTTCATGTTTATCTTGTTATTTGTTCTTCATCTTACAAATTCTGTTACTTGGGTTGCTATTTACATATTTTCCCATGCCTCTTAAGTACTTCAGCACAAGTATTTGTTTTCTACTTTGGTTGTCAGATTGCTCACATACTGTACTGGGTCTGTCTGGGATGGAGCTGGGACTTTCCCTGCAGCAGTCCATATACTGGATGCTGCTAGGACTTTCTCTGCAGCATATGTTGTTCTCTGCACTTGTGGCTAGAACAGCTTTGGTATCACACAAATTGCTGAGCAGTGCTGGCACAGCATCAAGACTGCCTCCAAACCCTGCAAAGCCTGGCTGAGGGTTGGCAAGAAGTGGGGAGAGCACATCAGAAGGGCAGCTGACATAAACCAACCAAAGGGATATTCCATACCATATGATGTCACACTCGGAAATAAAAGGTGGGAAAGGGGAAGGAGAATGGGGCTCTTGTTATGAAGTTGTCTGTCCACCCAAACAACTGCTACGCGCATTGAGGCTCTGCTTTCCAGGATGTGGTTGAACATCGCTTGTTGATAGGAAATACAGAATATTTTTTTTCTTCCCTATGCACTTCCAAGCAGGCTTTTTTTTTTTCCTCCTTGTTTTCCCTTTGATTTAATTACACTTACCTGAACCCATGAGCCTTTTTTTTTTTTTTTCCCCCATCATGCTTTCTTCTCCCCTACCCCACTTCCCACTTTCTTCTTCCCCTACTCCCACTTATGAGAAATGGGAGTGAGAGAGCAGTTATGGTGGAGTTTAGCTGCCCAGAAGTGTAAAACCACCACTCATACCTCTGCAAAATGTTACACTGGTTTCACATTGATAGCTTAGCTAAGCTCCAACACACTGCTCTCTCAGTCCCCCTCATCAAAAGAACTGGGGGAGAAAACAGAACGAAAGGGTTGACATAAGGACAGGGAGATTACTCCAGTTAGCATCATAGCCAAAACAGGCTCAGCATAAAGAGAATAGTGTTATTTATTGCTTATTACTGGAAGACTAGATCAGTGAGAAACTAAAAGCAGAATAAAATCACCTTACCTCCCCCCATCCCCTGTCTTTTACTGCCTCCTCCTGACCACGGGACCTCCCACTCCATGGGAATGGGGTTGCAGTCAATCTGTAACACTTCATCTTCTGCAGTTCCTTTATCTCTCTTACCGTGTTTCACTTTGGGGTCCCTCCCATGGGATGCCATCCTTGCTGAATCAATTCTACATGGGCTCTCCCCAAACTTCAGTTCTTCAAGAACTGCACCAACATGGGTCTATATCATGGGGTCCATCCTTCAGCAAAGGACTGCTCCAGCATGGGCTACCCATGGGTGGCAGCTCCTGCCAGACCACCTGCACAACTGTGGTCCTCTTTCTATGGCCTGCAGCTCCGGCCCGGGGCCTGCTCCTGCGGGGGCTCTCCATGGGCCGCAGCCTCCTCCAAGCCACATCCACCTGCTCCACCGGGGGCTCCTCCACGGGCTGCAGCGTGGAGATCTGCTCCGTGTGGGACCCATGGGCTGCAGGGGGACAGCCTGCTCCACCAGGGGCCTCTCCACAGGCCGCAGGGGAGCTTCTGCTGCGTGCCTGAAGCACCTCCTGCCCTCCTGCTGCACTCACCTTGGTGTCTGCAGGGCTGTTCCTCTACATTTTCTCACTCCTCCTTCCCAGCTTCTGTTGCACAGTGTGTTCTTTCCTTTCTTAAATCTGCCTCTCACAGAGGCACAAACAGCATTGCTCATTGTCTGAGCTTTGGCCAGCATTGGGTCCCTTTTGGAGCCAGCTGGAACTGGCTCTTACCTAACATGGGGTGGCTTTGGGACTCTTCTCAGGAATGCCTATACGTTGTGTCTTGCTATGCTATCACAGTGTTATAAAACAGTTATATGCTGTTGTTGATTACACTGTTTTATAATGTTTATATTGGAGTTCAAGTCAAACTAATACTGTCATTAGTGCAAACTATACTGTCATTAGTGCAGCTATAATTTATAGTAGTCACCAGCCTGCACGTTGGCTGAGGCTTAGCCTTTCTTGTAAAAATATTCTGAAGAAATGAGTTTGGAAAGCTAACTATAATGCTTTAAACATAATATTTTCTCAAAAACTTTGTTTTAGTCATCTCCTATATATGATCTGCTTCTCCACTGATTTGTCGCACAAATTAATTCATTTTTGAATTAATTTGTCTTCATTCAGTCAAGCAGACCAAAAGATTGAATGATATGCTGTACTTCAGCATTCCTCTTTACCTTCTTTTATCATGTATTCTGTTAATTTTTTTCATTGTTTCGATTATCATCTTTTCAGCTGTATTTGTTTTACATGGAAAAGGGGTGGGGGTGGAGGGAGACTGCAAGTGAGACCTCTGTGAGAAGAGATCAGGAGCTGACCCCATGTCAGATACAGCCAGTTCCAGGCAGCCCCAAGATGGCCCCACAGCTGGCCAAAGCTGAGCCAATCAGTGACATTGGTGGTGCCTCTGTAATAATATATTTAAGAAAGGATAAAGGTCACTAAAAATACACAGTGCAGCAGCTGTGAGAGAGAGGAATGAGAAAGATGTGAGAGAAGCAACTCTGAAGACAGCAAGGTCAGTGAAGAATGAGGGAGAGGAGGATGTCCAGGTGCAGGACCAGAGATTTCCCTGCAGCCCACGGAGAGGACCATTGTGAAGCAGGTTGAAACCCTGCAGCCCATGAGGACCACATCATTGCAGATATCCAAAATGTAGCCTCTGGAGACCTCACACAGGGGCAGGCTCCTAGTAAGTAACTGCAGCCCGTGAGAACACTGCTCTCTCACTCTGGAACAGGTTTTCTGGCAGGAATTGTGGCTGTAGGGGACCCACACCAGAGCAGACTTTTCCTGAAGAACTCCACCCTATGGAAAGGAACCATGCTGGCACAGTTCTTAAAGAGCTGCAGTCCATGGGAAGGACCCATTTTGGAGTGGTTCATGAAGGACTGAATCCTGTAGGAGGGACCCTGGAGCAGGAGAGAAGCGTGGTGAAAGAGAAGCAGAGATTAGGTGTTATGTACTCATGGCAACCCCCATTCCCTATCTTGTGCTGCTTGCAGGAGGATGAGGGTAAGGAGGTGATAAAAGAACTGGGAACAAAGAAGTTGGACCTGGAAATAAGGGGTTTTAATAAATAAGCAGTTTTAGTTTGGATTTGTTTCTCTCTATCCTACTGTATTTTTAATTGGCAATAAATTACCCTTCCCAAAGTCAAATGTATTTCGCCAGCATTATTGTCGAGCAATTTCCCTGTCCTTATCTTGACCTTGTACATTTTTCATCATGTTTTCTCCCTGTCTTGCTGAAGAGTTTGGTGGGCACCTGGCAGCGAGCCAAGGTCATCCCAACACAGCCATATATTAATGAGGTTTGTTCTGAAAATCAATGAAAACAGTTTTAAAAGAGTTCATAAAAAATACTACCATACTCAGCATAGACAGAAAAGCCTGACTTGATTATTAGTTTTGAAAGCAGGAAGAACTGTGAAGTCTATACCTGAGCAATTTTGTAGCATTGCATTTCTGTCAGTATGTCCTACTGCAGTCATTGAAATTACATTACAAACCCTTATAATAGGAGCTTAAACATCTTTCTTCCGTCCAAGACGCTTATGTGGATGTTTATATCATGAGAATTATAAAGACAGACCTTATACAGACAAATGGACTTGTGATCTTTTCAGCCACAGGTGACAGGTTACTTTTAATTTGATGATTAGGCTCTACAAAACTCATAGAGGGAGAAGAATAAAACAGCACCTAATCAGCAGTTTCAACACATGAAAAATCTTATTTATTTTCATTATAGTGAAGAAGAAGAAAAAGAATAACAAAAAAACCCATGGAGAACAGAAAAAGAAAGAAATGCATCTAATCTAAGAGACATATTTGCAAATGATACAAAATTGGAAGTGGTTGATATATATATTCCAGATGACTGTAGTGCAGTTCAGGGAGATCTTGACAGTCGACAATGTAATGACAGGACTCTTTTGATGTTCATAAAAGGAAAATGCCAAGCCCTGCATCTGGAGAGAAATAACTCCATGCACCAACGTAGCCTGGGGACTCGTATTGGGTTTACATGGCAAGGTTTTGGTAGTGGGAGAAAAGAGAACGGGGGTGGGGGGAAGGCTGCAGGGGTGGCTTCTCTGAGAACAGTCCAGCAGCTTCCCCATGTCAGATCAGAGACAGCTCCAGACTGCTCCAAAAGGGACCCAACTCTGGCCAGAGCCAAGTCAGTGAGCGACACTAAATCTGAGCAGATTTAAGAAAGGGAAAACAAACAAACAAACAAACAACAACAACAAAAGCTGCTGCGCAACAGCTGCTGAGAGAGGAGTGAGAACCAGCCCTGCAGACCCCTAGGTTAGTGCAGCAGGAGGGCAGGAGGTGCTCCAGGCACTGGAGCAGAAGTTCCCCTGTGGCCTGTGGAGAGGCCCCTGGTGGAGCAGGCTGTCCCCCTGCAACCCATGGGTCCCACATGGCGCAGATCTCCACACTGCGGCCCATGGAGGAGCCCCCAGTGAAGGGGGTGATCTGGTGGGACCTGCTGCCCAGGGGGACCCATGTTGGACCAGTTTGCTCCTGCTGGATGGACACAATGGTACAAACCAATATTGCAGCAGTTCTTGAAGAGCTGCTGTCTAGGGGAAGCCTACACAGGATCAGTTCAGGAAGGACAGCATCCCTTGGGTCTATGTGGTTCAAAATAGAACCAAAGTATGTAACTCTTTGGGTGATCAGAAGTCCAGGGTTTAAGCCTATTATTTAGCCTCCTTTTATTTACTGGAGAGGACATCTTTCTCTTTTTAAAACCAGAGAATTTTGGGGCAGAAGAACCTATATAAAAGTGAAAAGAAGTGTTTTTCCCCATTTTATCATAAAAAAAAAAAAAAAAGCCATGAGTGTTGTACAGATGGATAACTGTTGTTATTGCTTCCCCTTTTTCTCTAGGTTCCCTTAAGATCAAGATACAAAACTACATACTAAAGAAGTTACCTCTTCTTTAAGTATCTTGACTTACTGGTTTACTTCCCAATACACAAAATGTTTTCTTATTGACATTTGCTAATGTTAACTGTATTTCTTTTGGGGTCCTGGTATAAGTATTCTTTTGTTAAAATTTTGACTTTTCTTATACGTTCTCTACCATTATGTGCTCAGCCATATCTATTCTTCCTTCTCTTTCCTCATTTTACTTGCTGATCTCGTCAATGGTTTCAGTATTCCCTTTCTATAGATTATTTTTTCTATGCTATATACAGTTTATTGAAAGCTACTCACCCATGTCTTTCACCTGCCAGTTTAGTTGCTTATACCTTTGCAAAGCTGTCTTGCCTGCTGTTTTTTCTGTGTTCTTCATGTTTTCTTAATTTAAAATTCTTTTTCTTCTGCCAAGAAACTGATTATGATTTGTGTTTGTAATTGGGATGGATAGCTCATTACACTTGCTAAATGGAGCAGTTCCTATGACCTGCAGTTTCTAATTTTCTATATTCAGAGCTGTCCTTTCTAAGAAGGGCATGATTTTAATACACAGACTGGAGACTTCATATCAGGTATGTGAGTTTGGGGTTACTAAAGAAGTTACCTAGTTATACTTAAGCAAGTGTTTTAATTTCTTAGATACGTAGGTCAACCTGGGCAACCACCATCCTGCTTTGAGAGAGTTTAATCTCATGAAAATTCAAGGAGGAAATATTTCCCTATCATTATGAACTGTATGATTTGTAAATATGCAAGCATTTACTTATTTTTTTCTTCTTTCCTGCAATTCCTTGTTATGTTTGATGAATACTAATATGCCAGAAACATACACCTCTAAGGCACCAAAATTTTCATTAGCTTGTCTGTAACATGATAAAAAGTCTTAGGTAAACACAAAGGAACTGAATGCTGGACATTTTTCTTTTTCACTACAAAACATTTTTTATTTTAAATTTACTACAGATGACAAGAAAAAATTAAAGTGTCAAAAAAAATCTGAAAAAAAAAACCAACACTAAACCCAACAGATTAATTCCTAATATTCCAGAAAAGTGTGGATCAAATAAAAATTGAGTTTTATTGCTGTTGTTTCTTTTTTGCTTTACTCTTTTTAATTCTTTTACAGTGTGAATGAGCTCAGTTTCATGGAGACCTAGAGGGAGAAAGAATAGTGAGAGAGTTACTCTTCTGCAAATGCAAAATTTCTTATACTTTATTTATTTTATTTTATTTTATTTTATTTTATTTTATTTTCAATTATATTATAATTCTTGAGAGAGAGCCTTTATATCTTTGCAATTTCCCCTTCCTCTATTGTGTTATTATGGCAAATCACCAGAAGTGCCAATTTTTATTAATTTATTTATTCTTGCATGCTTATTCTTCTAATTCTTTCAAAGAATTGGGTGAAAATGTGAGTATTCAATAAAGCAAGTAATTGTAAACTAGGTATGTTTACAATCAACACAAACCAAGCGTAGATTAGTGTGGTTGAATGTAGTTAAAACTGCCAATTCCTAGTCTGTTAAAATACAATCCAAAGAGGCTTTAGGATGCACCTAATAGTCTAATATTGTGCTGAAAATAACATCTGTAATATTCAGTGCTCAAACACCTATTTGAAAAAAGCTTCAGAGATTAGCAGATTATATCTATGTATATAATTGGTAAATATCTCCATACAGCTAAGCTTCAAATTTGTCTGAAGTTGACTTCCTTCACTGTGATTCACCATCTTTTATAAAGATAAATATGTGAGTGCTTCTTCTTGGATAACTAGGCTGACAAATATTGTTCTGGGAACTGTATCAAAGAAACAGCACGCCTCATATCTTACCTATTAGCAGTTGGAAAACAGGTGTAAGATCATCCTTTTGCAACACTGAAAGTCCATATAGACCTTAATCAATAAAAATAAAAATAAAAATAAAAATAAATAAAAATAAAAAATAAAAATAAAAATAAAAACAAAAAACAAAAATAAAAATAGAAACTGTACTCCTTGGCAAAACTTTTAACATACAAATCCCATGGAATTTAAATTTGCTACATTATCTAAGCATCTTTTCCTTTCGACAATTTTGGGGTGATTAATTCAAATCTTATCAGCACAAGTTTAATATGAGTGCTGAATATGAGGCCACAGTCTGGCAGACAACAAGGCCAGCCATGTCCTGGGGTGCATTAAGCACCGCACTGCTAGCCGGTCAAGGGAAGTGATTGCACTACTCTGCTCTGTGCTGGTGTGACCTTACCTCAAGTACTGTGTGCGGTTTTGGTCACCACAGTATAAGAACATAAAACTACTAGAGAGGGCTACAAAGGACGGCTACAAAGATGGTGAAGGACCTAGAGGGCAACACGTATGAGGAGCAGCTGAAGACACTTCATTTGTTCAGCCAAGAAGGGAGGATACCTCATGGGGGACTGAAGGAAGGAGACCTTATGTCGGCCTACAGCTTCCTCACGAGGAGGAGTGGAGGGGCATGTGCTGAGCTCTGCTCTCTGCTGAGCAGTGACAGGACCCAAGGGAATAGTATGAAGCTGCAACACTGTAAGTTCAGGCTGAATATTAGGAAAAGGTTCTTCACTGAGAGGGTAGCTGGGCACTGGAAAGGCTCCCCAGAAAAAGTGTTCATAGCACTAAGCCTGCCAGAGTTCAAGAAGCGTTTGGACAATGCTCTCAGACATATGGTTTATTTTGGGGTAGTCCTGTGTGGAACCAGGCGTTGGACTTGCTGATCCTTGTGGGCCCCTTCAGCTTGTATCACTGCTTAGTATTCTTCCTGCCTGGGGGCAGGACTTTGCATTTTACTTTGTTGAATTTATACAGCCCCTGAGGATGGCAGCCTTGCCCATGTACTGACTGGTCAACTCATTTTGTTGTAATTTGCAAATGTCATCAGCGTGAACAGTGTTTCTTCCAGATCCTTTACAATTTAAAACACGACAACTTCATGTCTTCATAAATTCATGGTTGTAAATGTTAGTTTTCTAAAATATTTTGTAAATAGATGGATCTACTTTGTTTTGGGATAGATGAGTAAAATTTGTGAATATACACATTTTAATAGAAACTTCATATTATAATTTCACAATTCATAATATTTTGAAGCATGAAATTTTTGAAGATATCCAAGGAGGGAGACACCACAACTGCTGTGTGCAATCTGTTCCTGTTCTCCATCATCTGCACAAAGAAGCGCTTCCTGATGTTCAGGAGCCTGGCTCCATTATCTTTGCACCCTTCCTTCAGTTATATATATTGATGAGATCCCCTCTGAGCCTCCTCCTTCCTAGGCTAAACAATCTCAGCTCTCTCAGCCTTTTCTCATAGGAGAGATGATCCAGTGCTGTAATCATCTTTGTGGCCTCACTTTGGACTCTAAAGTATGCCCACATCTTTCTTGTACTGAGGGACGAAGAAGGGAGCAGAACTACACACAGTACTCCAAGTGTGACCTTACCTGTCCTGAGTACCTCCGGAGTGACCTCCGTTGACCTGCTGACAATACTTTGCCTAATGCAGCCCAGGATATCATTATCCCTATTTACCCGGAGGGCAGATTGCTGATTCATGTTCAACTAGGTGTCCAACAGGACACCCACAGGTTCTTTTCTGCAGAGCTACTTTCTAGATGAGTAGACCAGCAGGTATTGGTACCTGGGGTTGTTCCTCCCCTGGTGCACGACTTTGCACTTCTCCTTGCTGAAGAGCAGGATGTTCTTACTGGCCCATTTCTCCAGTGTGTCAAGGTCCATCTGGATGGCAGCAAAACTCTCTGTCATATCCACTGCTCCCCCTAATTTTGTGCCATCTTCAGACTTTCTAAGAGTACCTGCTGTGCCACCAGCCAGATCATAAATGAAGACATTAAGCTAGACTCGATCCAGTGCACACCCCTGGGGTACACTGCTTGTTACTGACCTCCAAGCAGACTTTCTGCTACTGATCAAAATCCCCTGGGCACAGTCATTCAAACAGTTTTTAAGCCACCTCACTGTCTGCTTATCCAGTCCATACTGCAACAACTTGTGTATGAAGATCTTACAGGAGACAGTGAAATAAGCTTTACTGAACTCCAGGTAGACAATATCTTCATCTACCACCCTGTGATTTCATCATAGAAGTTTATCAAGTTGGCCAAGCGTGTCTTCCCCTTGGTGAATACATACTGACTGCTCCTGAGAATTTTCTTGTTTTTTATTTGCCTGGAAATGTTTTTTAGGATTAGCTGCTCAATCACTTCATTAAACTCAATCACATAGTTACATAATCAGCAACAAATCTGTGTTAAAACAAATCTACTTTTGCTAAAAAGTAAGTGAAGGACTCACACACTAAGTGATGAACACTAGCTTGTGAATAGCTTTTTACAAAACTTTGATCTAGTAGCAATTTAAGATTTATTAATATTTTATGGTAAATCACAGGATTAGATTGCACTTAATCATCAGCCAGTTTAACATAATTATTCAAAAGAATTTGCTATATTAGAATATTTGCTATATTAGAAACAGGAACTACTTGAGGAGTCAGCCCCGACAGACATTCCACCTGAAAGGTGTCCCAGCTCAGGGGGAGATTGAAGGTCACAGCCCACTGTGATCCCTGAAGAGTTCATGGAGTTCTTCGCTTAGGGACACTATGTGTAGAGCCGTGAGATGACTGACTGTTAGTACTTTCCCATCCTGGCCACAGTTCAGATAAGACAGTTTTGGTATTTTCCACCATTCCACCCTGCCATTCCAGTACCTTCCAGAATGTACAGTTCTGGTACTTCCCAGATCAGGTTGTGATCCAGACCTCAAGGTCCAAGATTCAATCAGGAAGTGGCTGTTCCTACTCACCTGTTATGCCTGTTGACCACTGACAATACAGGAATAATGTAACATTAGATAATCTTGAGCCTTAGCTGAGCTGGGGAAAGAGCTACTAGAGCTTAATATTCAGTAAATGACTTCAGCAAATCTTCAGTGATGGTTATCTGATTAGTCAGATATAGACATCTACATTACACCTGTCTAAAGTTATGTAAGATAAATCTCATTCCACCTAAAAAGTCAGTGAAAATTGTAATGCAGTCCTTGCTTGTGTCCTTCTGGTCCCGCAATAGGAATTGCTAGAAGGAAAGAAATTAATTAAGAAATTAACAAATAAACATAACTTACAAATTGAATAGATATTAATTCCGCAGAGTGTTGTTCAATTTTTAAGCCTTCTGCAGCAAGTGTAATATGTCTTCTTTGTTCTCTTCCATCTATTTCATTCAGTATTTGAAGGAAAAAAATAGAGGGCTGAAAAAAACAATGCTTAAATGTTAGGAACATTTTATTTTAACATTTCCATCTCCTCTTTCAATATGCAGTGTTCAGAGGTGGCAATCAGCAAGAAATCAGACTGTTAGCTATGCTATACCTTCAGTGCAAGACGAAATATTTCAGTAACATAAAAGGAAAGCGAACATGTGGGAACATAATGGCTTTATGTGTCAGGCTACTAATACCAGCTTTTCATAATATACAGTAATTGGCTCAACCCAGAATGTACTACAAAGTGTTGCATTTCCAAAAGGGACAGTTGCCCTTGCACAAACACACCCCTCTGGATATCTGACTGCGGGTGTTATCTTTCTCCTTAATAAATGGTATTCTAAATCATTAGTGATGTATTCTATCAAAACAAAGCAAAATTTTCAAAATATTGAATTAAATTATTTTATTGAAATTTTTTGGAAACCAGTATCATGAGTTAATTAAAATTTGTCTTCTTCATAAGGTTTAGCTTCCACTGCGCTTGAAGACTTTATTCTGTTGCATGCATTTTCTTAAATTGTTGCCTTATATCACAAATCATTTAAAAATCATACTGCTGTTTGAAATCAACCAACTTCAAAAGTGGGACTGGTGGCTTAAAAGGAGTCCTTAACGTCTCCATCATTCATTCACCGAGTCAGATACAAATCGAAACGAGGTAAAAGATTACTGATCTAAAATTCATTATACTTAATTATTCATAATCTAGAAGCTAAATATTGATAATTTATAATAGTTATTCCACTAATTAAGCATATGTAAAATATAAAATTGGGAAAAAAATGTAATTAAAACCATAATACAAGGAGCGACACAGAGTGATGCCAGGTTAGACTGTACATCATGGGACTAAGGTTCTTGAGTAGAGTGATGATTGCAAACAAATTGCCTGTAAAACTTCCCAGTTTCTTTTTACCTTAATATTTTCGCCTGAAAGATGTGATAATCCAGAATATGCTTCAGAACAGCAAACTCTGACATATGTTAGGCAGCTAGGAACTGAAACAATTTCCACTTTCTGACTGTAATGCACTAGATGAAGAGTTTCTAGAATTAATGTACTCAGACAAAACTTTATAAACATGACAAAAAATAATATATATATTTTCTGTACTAAATGGCAGACTTTCCATTATGTATGTAAATCACTTTTGTATTTCAAAGAAAAATATTTACTACAGCTTTTAAAGATATTTTATTCACATTATAAATAATGTATTATTATATTAAACATTTTTCCATAGCCAGTGTTTAAAATATGCTTTATATCTGACCACATATGCTCTATTTATATTGTTTTAAATTTAACTGTAACACATTGAAAGACAACACATGGTGATCTAGAAGGTAGAGAACATCAGCTTAACTGGGTTGTCTACATGTAGACATCTGGTATCATATGAGACGCTCCAGTGTATTCTACTGCATCTAGCTCCTCTTCTAGGAGATACTGGTCCTGATCTATCAGCCCCAAGCAGATAGCAGAGGTATGCTGATGAGTTTTAGGTGATAATGGATGCTAGTCTGAAGTTAGCTAAATTCAGCCCTAGTTACCTAAACTCCCATTTGTTGAGCGTAGGTAACTATCAGGTGAATCAAAAGTAGAAATCTAGTGAAATTTAGTACAGTATCAAAGGCACCTGCTTAGGGCTAACAGATAAAACCTATAAAAACCTGAACCCTTCTGAAGACAAAGCTGATTGCCAGATAGGGCTTTTCTAGTAACATTAAATACCTCTGTTTAAGCAACCAATTTAGCTCCTAATACTATATAAATCCACATTTGGTCATATGAAACCTACATTAAATGTCATTGTTTTCTCTAGGATAGCTGTTGTAATTATGTAGTTTTGACATCTATAGAAAAGCTTATATAAATGAATGATGCTAAACTCTTTCTATAAGCTACAGTTGATGTTCTTAAATAAGAACTAAAGAACAGTGCTTCATGCACATTTTCAGGAAAACAAAAAATGGAAAAAAAAAATACCAAAAAAAAAGGGGGGGGGCTAGCATAGTTATATATTTTTACAGTCAGATTTGACTGCAAGTGATTTTGGTTTTCTAACAAACTTTTATCCACTAGTTCCTAATAAAGGGGTCTAACTTCTCTAACTTCTTGTCAAGTAGGAAAATATTTAATAATAAAAATCCTATTTTCTTAAGATTTTATATTCCAATACTAAGTTACTTTGAACCTACTTTTATTCACAATTTTTGAACCCCAGACTTAACATTTTATGATGGATGAAAACAATAAAATAGAAATATTAACCACAAGAAACATTTTGGTTCCAAATGTTTGTTTGGTATTATTGCTCTTTGAACAGGAGCAAACATGCTTTTGATCAGATGCCTTCTAAAAGACCCAAAGCAGAATGTCTGTAGAATCAGTTTAACTTTTTCTACAGTGATGTCCTAACCATCCCCTTGCATCAAATCTTCTGACACTGTAAATGTGTTAGTTCCAAATTATATCCATATCCAGTTTCTCTGCATATACTTTATTTTATTTTTCTGATCAACTGGGAAGCTTTGACAGATGTAAGGGAACAGAAAAAAATAACATTTTCTGCACAAGTATATTTGATTTATTTTTTGATATAGCAAGTGAAGATGGAATGCCCAGTTGAGATCAAGGTTCAGTAAGAGATTGAGTTTTCAAAAGAGTAAACATTGTTACCCTCTAGAGTGCAGAGAAGAGCAGAAAAATATAGCAAGTTTAACTATGTGTGAAGTATTTCTCAGCCAGCTAGGAGGCTCTAATCTAATCTGGATCAAGCTGCACTGTTGAATCCAGGCTCTGATTTCCTGTCAATCTCAAATGCAGAACAGGACTGATACTGATTAATAACACTAGCGCTTTAAGCCATGAATCATTCAGTCACTTAGTACGAAAGATTTTGAGGTCTTTTTCTCCCCCCCAAAAACGTTCTGATTTTAATTTGTATTGCTTTTGTTTTCTTGCTAACATGACTTCCTGTGTATTTTTTCATGGTTATTGTGATAATCTTCTGTGTTGCTTAGTTAAGGCTTGGTCAATGTATTTAAGCACTGCTGTAAATGAGAATACTATTTAAAATGTGGCAAAATTGTATGAAATTTTAGAAAGTAGAATATGCTTTTTGATGTATAAATATACGACAGGCTGCATTTTAATGGTGCCATCAAAATGTTCTGACTGCAGATTTGGAAGTAAAAAACATCAGAAGTGCTGTATTTTTTTTCTTCTTGTGAGAGGTAGAACTCAAATGGGTCACTGAACAAGATGGTTGTGCTGTTTCAGGACCCCCATAACAAACAGATTCCGAAATAGTTCCTCTTTAACAAACTAACTAAATAATTAAAAATCTGAGTCAGCTAAGTTAAATGAAATGCTTTAAATGCCCTAACATCCATCCTCCATAGCAACAGAAAATTTCAAATAAGGTATTGGGATGATATTAAATGTTGTTTTCTGAGTTTTTTTTTTTTTTATGGCATATTTATTTTATATAATTTATACATACTGTATATATGATTTTAAACTTTTACTGTAACCTTTACATTGTTTCACCAAATTAATTTTATATTAATATATTCAGTTCTGAAATAAATTTCTAAAAAAAATCAAAGAAGCTGTGTATCCGTCCATTAATGCTTTTCTTTCATCATTCTGTCATAAAGCAGGCAACTTGAACTTTCACCGTGTAGCAGCACTGCCCTTCTGCAGCCTGAGTGTCACCTGTCAGAAACAGCTGGCTAGCCCACAGCGCCTGGCACATGGGATCTGGAGGCAAGACAGGTTTTTTGTCACTATGTCACTATTTTTGTCACTATTTGAAACACTGACCTCTGCCCACCTGTGAGATCATACTGCAACCCCACAGTGACTGTGGTCTGACATGGAGTTGTGCCCCCTGGTTGCTGTAAGGAGCTGCACTTCTACAACTGCATTTGAAACCAAGGCAGACTCAAACAACCAACTTTTCTGGCTGCATTGTAGATGTAAGGGAAGATCAGAAGCAATGATTGTCACTGAAGCAGCTATGCAACATGGAAAGAAGACCTAAGACATTTTATAATCAAAAGCTTGAAGGCAAAAGTTGCTTGAAATGAGCAGTGTTGCCCCTCAAACAAAACAGAACTAAACTAAAGAACATTTGCTTGCCATTAGTCTGATTGATTTGCTTATTCTACTTACACATATAATGCATTTCCATGCATCTAAAAATCCTTTAATGAAACCTTTCTCTCACCTCTTAAGATAAGTACCTTTTAGACTGTAAGCTCTTTATGGCAGGGACCAAACCTTTTATTTTTTATTTTTTATTTTTTTTAATGTACATGATTGTGTGTTTTATTTTATTTTTTTAAACACCATGAACCAACTTTGGAAATTATTACTTTAATAAGTAATAATAATGCTGTCCAAATCCTTAAAACTGAGCTTTACTGGAAAGTTTCTATTGCAAAGAAAATGCAGGTAAAACTCTCAGATGAACAGCACCAACACAGAAAAGCATCAAAATAATTGTATTAGCTAAGTTTTGCTGGCTGTTGTGTTATGAAATGAAGCCAGTGCCTGCTGTGGCCAGATAAATCAAGTATTGCTTCATAATATGCAGCTGTATTTATTCAGTCAGATTACCCACAAAAGTGCTACTCCCATCATGGCCATTTTGAACAGCACATTCAAAAAAATAAATAAATACACAATATGCTAATTTAATTTTGAGATGATTTAGTAACAATATGTAAAATGTGCTCAGTTGCTGTGGTACTAAGCAGAGGAACACTTTACGCTGGCCAGAAAGCTGTAATTTATTAATCTTTGTATTTCAGTTACCCAAGGTCAAAAGAAGAATCTCATCAGAATTATTTCTTCCTCATCTGCTCTTTGGACTTGATGCCCAGAGGCAGAAAACTTTTTTGTCCAATGTGTATCTGAAATGATGTTTCAAGCATAGCAGGAAGACCACTTATTTTCCAAAGGCTTTGGTCACATTCAGAATGAGTAAGCCCATACTACACACTTTTCAAGGCACAGTTTCCACTAAGGCAAATGCCCCAGTATGTGATAGTGAAGTCTGGAGTCAGACAGAGATTCCGTATCTACTTGTTATCATTTGGGTCTAGGATTCTCTTAGAAATACAATAATAAATATAACAGGTACAATAACGAAGTAACGATCATACTCAGCTAGAATGTAAAGATATGTCAAGGAAAATCCACATTTTCCCTATTTATATTTAAAAATATGTCATATAGAGATTGCAAAAGCTAAGGAGAGATGTATAGCTGCAGGTGCCAGCATGAAAACTAGTTCTCTATACTAATGTAATGGGCAGTGAAGGAACAACTGAATTGCTTTAATGTGAGTTTGTAAGGGTTAAGATATCTGAGATTTCCTGTAGAAATTGTTGTATTGTTGTAGAACACACCAAAACCCTTCTGTAATTCAGGGAGTACTCAGTGACATCCCAGGTGATCCATGCTGAAGCAACTGAATCACATTTACAGTGGTTATAATTCCATCATTTAAGGAAACATCTAGAAATTTATGTTTAGACACCTAAATGTGGGAGATGGAAATCTTAGTTTTAAATACATGCCCTCCTTTCTAGAGTAACTAGCTGTGAGGCAAGCTTATTAATACTCTGATTGTGTCATATTGCCTCTTGGGTTGCCCAGGTGAATAGCTAGAACATAAACATAAAGCTTATACTCAGACTGAATCAACACATATCTTATCCTTTTCCATTATTCCTCTTACCCAAAACATTTGTTCCATGTTTTTTAAGAAAATGTTTAGTAGTAAATGATTTTCAGGTACAGACATAACTGTGTGAAAAGCCCAGATAATAAACATTACATTTTACATCTGGGGATTTTTTTATTTTTTTTTCAGGCATAAGAAAGTATTATAAAGTGATTTCTTCCATGGAGCTCACGATAAGGGTTAAGTGCCTTTGTCTCCTGATTCAAAAGATATGGAAAGCTCTAGAAAATCTCATACACACTTAGGAAAAAAGTGTGTCTTTTTGTGGAGAAAATATCTGTCATTATTAGTAGGTAATTTAGTACAATTAAAGACAACAAACTAGTAAATTCTCAGAGAAAGGAAAAAAAAAAAAAAAGACCCTCATTTAGGTAACAAATGACTATTATTTAAGAACTTGAAGTTTCTGTATATAAAATCTTCCCTGACTTTTAGTTCAACCTACATACAATTTGTGTTTATTTATACTGTTTATGCCTGGCTGCCCTCATGCATCTGCATATCCAAAAGACTTCTACCTAACAAGTTATTTACATATCAGAGAAACAACATTAAGCTAAATGTTGTTTTTTTTTTTTTTTTTTCAAACAAAAATAAATCATTAAGCAAAAAATAAACAATGTGGAATGGAAAAATATGGGAAATTTAAGGATAAACAATGCTTTGGAAGTTCAGGCAGACTGATTTGGCAATAGATGTGTTGGACTTTGAAACAGAACTCTGGGATTGAATTTGACCTAATTTTTAAGCACTTTGGATTGAATTCAGTACTACCTGCTGGTTTGGGACTTAGTTGCCTACAAAGAGATGGTTACAAGTACCGATCAATAAGTCTCCTAGTGGAAACCTGAGCTCTTCTGAAGCAGAACCAGTGGCCAGAACAGACAACCAAGGGCACCATAAAAAATAAACAATAAAAACAACAAATGCCAGGTTTCCAGTAACCAAATCCTAATCCAAAAAACACACACCTAACAATATCTATATCACCCTTAACTATATCACCCTTATTGTCTTTCTTGTATATGATACCTTGATCCTTTGAGATTTTATATAGATGCCCATGTGTTTGGGTAGACTATTCTGTTAACAGTTAATAGGAAAGATTGTTTGTTTGTTTGTTTTAATTTTACTTTTAGTATAGAGCATAAATTGTAAATATAATATCTTTAGAACTATATGCTCAGTACAAAATTTGTTTTCCTATGAACGTAAACTTATATCTCTATTAGCTGTAAAGAATTGTTTTGTTTTTTATGTATCAGTAAATAGTGTATTTGTATTTTTTTGTAATTTGTATTAAGGAATTATTAATAATGCCATACATCTTCAATGTCTTGTTTTTTGAAAGAAGATTATTTTTTTCTGTGTAAGAATTCCCATTAAAGGTGGTGGGTTTTGGAAGTACTTGTAGCTCAAGGGGAAAAGTCTTACAATTGCTGTTTGCCATGGCTGACAGTGCAAAGAGTACTTTGAATACCCCCATACATTGTTTATATTCGCATTTGAAAACAGTCAAGTGTTTCAGACACAGCTGTAAGAAAAGTTTTGTATTTTTGCAGTACTGGTTATGTCTGCTTATAGTGCCTGTTCACCACAGCAAGACATGGCATATAGCATGTTGTGATGGTTAGCTTTCCTTGTCTTTTCAATGCTTTTCTATAGCGTCTACTGATTTTGGCACAGCTCCTCTATTACAGTAACCAAATGTTTTAATGATTTATTTTGATTTTTGACCCTTAATGAAATTGTTGTAAGACTCCTCATAGATCCAACAAATTAAATATTCAGAGGAAACAACAACAAAAGAAAGTTCTGTAAGTCTCTGCAGGTCAGAAAATTCAGTCACCATAAGGTGCTTTTACAAATTTTAATAAACAGATAGATAGATAGATAGATAAATTATTCACAAATCCAGATTGCCTCTGCAACCTATGAAAGGAAAGACACAGAAAAGGTTTTACTTTTTTTTTTTCTATATTTCTTCTTCAGGATTACAACATATGTAGATTTCACAGAACAATAACAAGTAAGAAAAAGCATATAAGAATAAAAAGTGTCCTTTTATATAATTGTAAGTTTCCAGACGAAGCTGAATGACCTATAATTTTAAATTTTATGAAGATTTGATAACACAAAACTGCATCTTATTCTTAAGAGAGGAGAAGAACCAAGTGTGGAGCTGCCTTCTCCAGCTGCTCTGGCCAAAGACCACTCCTGCCTGATTCTGGGGGCCTAGACCAGTGCTTGGGGATGCAGGGTCTCTGCCCAGCCTGGGAAACACAGCTTCCGCTTTCCTCTTTGCAAGTTCAGCCAGTAGCAAAGCTGAACACCTATCCCAGAGTCATACAGATACACACAGACAGACATGACACTAACATGACTGGTCACACAGGCTGCCCCAGCTAAAGGGCTGCTTCCAACAGCTTTCATGTAAAACAGACAGACAGACAGCCGAGTCCCATTTCTCCTCTCTGGCTGGTAGAGATGGAAGTTCAGTAGCGAAGGCGCACACACAACATGCTCTAGACTCACAAACACACATGCATTCAGGGCTCCTCTGTGTACCTTGCGCAGCTCCTGTGTCTGTTCAGCCCCCTGCCTGGATTCCTCAAGTTCTGCCACAGCTCCTTTGTTTGCCCAGCACCCCTGCCCTGATCCCGGACCTCTTACCCACTTCATGAGTCACCTACTTGCTGGCTAGTCAGTCTTAAAATTTCCCTGCAAACATATACAAACTCAAACACTCATTCCTTATGCACACCACATTTGCAAATCCTTCAGGCAGTACCATCATGTACACCCTCCCCTTCCTATAAGACGCTGTTCTGGACCCGAGGCCTTCACGCCTCTCTGGCTAATCTAGTTTAAAGCTTGCTAAGCGAATGCACACAGACACCCAATACACACAAGGCTGGGAAAGATACAGACACTCAGCCCCCACGAGCTGGCACCAGGCCTGCGTGACTCACAGCCTAATGACTCACCAGACACCGTGGAGAGCTCTGCAGTTGCCTCACTCGTGCTGGTCCCCCCCCACAGCAGGTGATTTGGGAACACACACTACTCCCACAACAGTGACTCGAAGACACCCACTCATTCCAGTCATTGATATCACACACACACACGCTACCTCTCACCAGCAGCTGGCATGTAGTAGTGCTTGCAGCACACATAGACACTGCAGAGTGTGAATACAGAGAGTAAAAATTTAATGAGGAAATAGAAGAAGATAGGACAAACTGTAGTGATCAGGTGCAGAGCTTGGCCAGGTGAGCGTAGTGACTAGCTACAACTACATGCAGCCAACAGTCTTACACTTTTTTTTTTTTTCTTTTAACCTATATCACCTCTTCGTTCCTCTTGCTTCCCCTTGCCCCTGTACACCCCCACGCGTTTTCAGAGCCCTGCAGTTTCCTGCACCCTCCTACTCCGGGCCCCTTGGTTCACGTGCTGTCTTATCAGTTGCAAGGTTCATCTTTCCTGGAAGGAGTCCTGTAGCTTCTCAGCCCACCAGTTAGTGTGACTGGGATGTTTGTTCCTTGTGATTGTCTCCCAGATTAGAGGTTCGTATTCACTTATACTTGCTGGCATAAACATTCCTGCATTCCCACCTGCTCTCATAAAATAATGTGACTGACCAGACTTGGTGCCTCACTTCCTCTCTTTCTTTTATTTTATCTCTTGTTTTATGTCTTGGGTTTGTGTAGCAAAGACTTGGTAGCAGGTTGGTTCCTGGGGTGGCCTCTGTGAGAAGAGCCCAGCAGCTGCTCCATGTTAGACCAGAGCCAGCTCCAGGTGCTCCAAAAGGGACCTGCCGCTGGCCAGAGCCAAGTCAATACGTAATATTGGTTGGGCCTCTGTGAGAGCATATTTAAGAAAGGGGAAAAAAAAAACCTGCACAAAATAAAATAAACAAAAGAAAACAAACAAAAAAACAAACCAACAAAAAAAAAAAAAGGAGATGGGAGAGTGAGGAATGATAACCAGCCCTGCAGACCCCAAGGTTAGTGAAGAATGTGGGCAGGAGGTGCTCCAGGTACCAAAGCAGAAGTTCCCGTGCAGCCTGCAGAGGGGCCCCTGGTGGAGCAGGCTGTCCCCCTGCAGCCCACAGCAGTACCATGGTGGAGTGGATCTCGACAGTGCAGCCCATGGAGGAGCCCACAGTGAACAGGTGATCTGTCAGCCCATGGGGATCTGTTCTGTAGCAGTCTGTTCCTGAAGGCCTAGTCAGTTCCCATGATATGGACCCATATTGGAACAGTTCTTGAAGAGCTGCTGTCTGTGGAAAGCCCACGCAGGACCAGTTTGGGAAGGATGGCGTCCTATGGGAGGGACCCCACGTGGAGCAGGGGCAGAGAGTGACTGTGAAGGAGCAGCGAATATGAAGCATTAGGGACCGACCACAGCCCCCATTCTCTGTTCCCCTGAGCCACTTGGGGGGAGGAGGTGGAAGAGCGTGGATGAGGGGAAGGTGTTTTTAGTTTGCTTTTAGTCTCTCACTGTTCTAGTCTGCTAGTGATAGCCAGCAAATTCTATTAATCTCTTTTTGCTGAGTCTGTTTTTCCCATGACAATAACTGTTGAGTGATCTCCCTGTCTTTATTTCAACCCATGAGCCCTTTTCATCATATTTTCTCCCCCTTTCCCTTTGAGGAGGGGGAGTGAGAGAGTGGTCATACTGGAGTTCAGCTGCTAGGTAACAAGGTAAAACCACCACATTGTCTTGGAAAAGGCTCTTGACCACATATCCTTAAAGGGGCAGACACTCTCTTTCCACATAGTCTTACACTAATTATCACTTCCTTTCTTCAGGGTGGCTGACTACACTTGTGACAAAGATAATGAAGTACACTTGATCCAATCTTGGAGAAATGGAGATTCCAATACAAGGAGAAAATATAGTATCTGCTTATGGAAATTTTGGTGAGTGCTTTGATGCTGAAAATATGCATTTGTATTGCTTAGGCTAGAAGATTAAAATCCTTTAATTTTGAGTTGTTACAGGCTATTTTTTCTTGCTAATGAAAGAGGGTAAAAGGAGAAGGCAAGGAGAAGAGAGGAAGAGGAATTGGGGAGGATTAGATATATTTAAATTTCTTTAGATGTACAGAATACTACAATGTGAATAACATTTATAAATGCAAGGGGAAAAAAAATAAATGATTTTTTTTTTTACAAAAATTCCCCAAAGGCATTGTTTTAGGTATTGATGGCATATGACACATAAGATAGAAAATATAAAAAATAGTTACAAAGATTAATATTTTAAAACTATATGGAATAGATTTGTATATAGTTAGATAACAAACCTCTTGACATTTAATGTTATGATTAGAAGAAAGAGAGAAGTTTAGAAAATAAGGTAGATAAAGAAGTGCCTATAAGATCTCTGAAACATTCAAAAATTACAAAATAGTGTCATGTGGTTAAAGGATGAGATCAAAGCTGCCTTAGATATGCACTGATATGTCTCCTAATGTAAAAGAAGAAAATATAGATAATAATTTTTTATGCGTTTTGTGGCAAAAAGACAAATCATTCTCCAAATGAGTTTGATGAGAACACAAAAGGCTGAAACAATTATAAGTAAATTCTGTATTTAGTTTCAACATCTCTTATTTTAAAATAAAAGAGAAAAAATCTTTCTGCGAAAATGTATCATTTGTGTAAAAGAAACCACTGCAACATTTAGGGAAATAGAAAACATCAACTTATGCTACTAAATCAACATTTATATAATTAATCTAGCTGGTTTTTTTACCATTCTAGTCAAAAGAGACTTTATATATTTTTTAAAAAATGATACATTTAAACCAAGATGGGAGATAGGTGTCAAACACTTTTGTATCACTTACTTTAGGAAAAAATGTAAATACGGCTTCATAAATAAAAAGGTAATTTTGCATTAAAGCTGTTTCTTTCAACCAGAAGCCTATTTCACACATATTATCTTTAATGTCCTCCAAAATGTCTTTACACTTTTGTAAAGCAAACACAAGAGTAATATTCTTCTTCTGTGGAGACCTCTTTCAGGTATTTATTTCCATTTGGTACTAGAACTATTTAAACAAATGTATTCATATGGGGTTTAAGTGCTGTGTTAAATTTAAGCAAACATGTGAAAAGAAAATGTCATATATGCTTCAACATTTGTGACAATTCACCAGACATCTATGAAACAATTTGGCACACTCTCTTCTGCATTTGCATTTACATTTGCAATTCTATTTGAATTTATGTAAGCTGCTTGCTCTTCTGGTGGTTACTA
Organism: Anser cygnoides; assembly: GCF_040182565.1. NCBI lineage: Eukaryota > Metazoa > Chordata > Aves > Anseriformes > Anatidae > Anser > Anser cygnoides. Next base: position 164,931,261 of record NC_089873.1, on the reverse strand, counting down.
TTTGTGTTTTCCCCTTTGGAGGGCATGTTTTGCTTTTCTTATTTAGATATGATTCGTGTTTGCAATGAAAAGGAATATATAAAACTGCACTATCCATGAGCTAGTTCATCTATGACTTGTAAGTCCATCAGCCAATTGCAGCTAAATTTAACAAAAAGGCTAAAAGATAGGACATTCCTACTAGTTTTGTGACACTGGTAGCTGAAAGCAAGTGCTTTCAATGCATCTGGTAAAATGGTATTTTTATCTCAGCTTCTTACCAGACAGGTAGCAGTCAGATGACCAGGCAGCACTTGCTTCTTGCTTTTAGGCTGGTACAAACATATCTCCAAACCACTCACATTATATATTGCAGTTTGTTTAAAAAGGGAATATAAAAACTTTTTTTTTTTTCCTCTGTGAAGGAAAGCAAAATGAGAATTGTTTGTCCTAGAAGATAGATATCTATATGGCATTGATTATTGTTACTTCTGCTGCTACTCAGTTTTGTTAAAAGTGGGTTACATCTTGACATCTAAGAAGGAATCGATGTCTCTGTGTTCCTCCCAGGTTTCCTGTCATTGCTTCCATACTCTGTATACTTCCTTTTTGTGTTTGAGTTTGGCAAGGAGCTCCTTGTTCATCTATGCCAGCCTCTCATCATTTTTGCCTGACTTCCTCTTGGTTGAGATGGACCTTGGAGGAAGTGATGCTTGAATATTAACCATCTTTCTTTGGTTCCTGAGGGCTGCACAAACTGCTGCATCTGTTAGCTACCTCTATTAGCTGCACTCTCAGAGGTTTTCTTTCACTAGCTGTTTTTCTTCTTGTGTTGACCTTTGCAACTACGGGATCTTTATTCTAATATTTTCTTGTAAAATTAACAAGCTTCAGTGGTCCTATAACATTTTCAAATATGCAGAAGAACTAAATTCCTTCCTTGGATACCCTTAATAGACCATATTTTCAAGCAGAGTCTATATGAAAAGAAGGAATGTTTTGATGAGAATAGAAAGAAGAAAAGAGCATTAAATGGAAAAATTCAGCCAAGGTTATGCTTGAGCAGATAAAGGTCAATTACTCTCCCTAGCTGATTAAGCATTCTGAGAGGGAAGCTTCCTATTTCTGAATGTTTCAGCTTTTTGACTTTCATTTAGTATCTGCAAAATGCTGATATACATAGAAACCCCTTGCTTACTTGCAGGAAGTGTTTTTCTTGGTGCAATCTTGAACTGCTGCTACATTTCACAGTGTGCTTTTGATCTGCAACCATTCCTTATGCATCACCAGATGATTCACAGTTCCCTCTATGCCTGTCAAGTTTAGGTCTGACCTCCACATGCCTTACTTGGACATAGTGATTTTATCTTAGCAGTGCTGAATAAAAGCATGACTAGAAGTATCTCCAGAGTTCATTTAGCTCTTGCATTGACCTGTGATTTTTTATTAACAAGGGCCCAGTACTGAATGTGGGATTATATTTCAGCAGGATCGGGCTAATTTTTTTGATCTAGAGTTGGAGGTACATCAGTGCAGTGGTAAGAATTATCAGAAGCTGAAATGTGCCAAGGAAAGGTGACAAAACACATGGGACACCATGAAGAAGGTGTCAAGGACCTTTATCAGTTGGTGGAAGGAGAAGTAGAAGGGGTACTCTGAACAAACAGAGGAGCTGTTACTGATCTGAAAGCAGTTGTCATTTTCACTGAGCCCAGCAAAGTGCTGGATGCAGCGTTTGCCTCAAGTCCTAAGAAAAGCAAGTGAAAAGCCAAGAGCTCAGAGTGCCTTATTCTGGTTTTCCAGAAGCCATTTTTTTGAGGTGTGAAGTTTCTTTAGAAAAAATTTTCCCAAAGAAATTGTGGAACATCCCAAAAAATACTGCTTTCTGAAGTGAGTTCACGGTTCTTTTCTTTGACTTTGTCTCTGCAATTTACATTACAACTTTATTATATGAAGCAATAAATAGAAAAACAAAATTCATATGTACCTATAAACTTCTAAAAATCATAGCTTTGAACAACTGCCTTGCAAATATACCTGAGAAGATGCCAGAACTCACACAGCACAGATGTTACTCCTGCCTTTAATGCAGTGCTGCTTAGATGCAGCAATGATGAGCACCATATAAAACTTTGTGTTAGATGGAATTAGGATATTCTCAGATGGAGTGCAGTCCATTTTGAAAATGTGAAAGAAAGACCATGTTCCACTTAACTTCAGTTAAAACCCTTAGAATATGGCTGAAATTGAGTTTGAATGATACATACAAAAGTGTTTTGGCTCCTTTTTGTAGACTAAATTTTACCCATGGTGAATCAGTGACAGGTCTAGCCTACTGTCCTTCATAGTGAAGGAAGGAACTCAAAAATTCTTCATAGCTTTTCTACTTCTAAATTGAAGTGTCTCTCAGTGGATAACTAGCAAATCTACTAGTTATCTAGTAGATAACTAGCAAATCATAAGCAAGTCACGTGTTTCCACACAAAGAATAAACGTTTTCTCTTGGCTATTTTCCACTTTACCTTATGCCTGTAAAGAAAAGCTATCTTATTTACATTATGGCCATGACTATTTATGTTTTTTTATTGTTTGTTTGTTTTCATTTATTTCAGTGCTGACTTTTTTACACCAGTTTCTGTTGACAAATGGACAAAAGAGAGGAAAAACAAGAAAATAAAGCATCTGTATTTCTGATTATGGAAATTTTGACAACCTTGATAAATCACAATGATAAAAATATTAAATTGTCATGTTGAAGTTTGCACAAGGAATAAGGAAGAAAATTCAACAGGGGATGGGGCTGTATATTCATAAAACAGAATATTAAGGACTGCGTACAAAAATTAGTGTTCAAAAATATTTTCTCAATGGTAATTAATGCACAACTAAATTCTGTACTTAACTTTAACACCTGTTTTTGAACTTCTTAGTTCTAGATAATGGAAGCATCTGTAAACAGAACCAGAAACCTTTAAAAGATCAATTGAACCTTAAATTATTCTATTGTTTTCAGTACCATAATGATACTGAAATATTGTAAATAGTTTGACTTGCAATTGGTAGAGCTTGATTTAAACATATCACTTTCTTTTTATTCTCATTTTGAATATAGAATCATAGACTAATCTAGGTTGGAAAAGACCTAGAAGAAGTCTGACCAGCAACCTGATCTACAAAATTGCATCACTAAACCATGTCCCTTAGTGCCACATCCACATAGCTCTTAAAAACATCCATGGTTCTTCCACCACATCCCTGGAAAGCCAATTCATTCCAGTGCTTAACCAACCTTTCTGTCCAGAAATTCTTCCTAATGTCCAGTCTAAACCTACCCTGGTGCAACTTGGGACAGTTTCCTCCATTTGTCACTGGAGGAAAGAGAACAACGTGCTCCTCATTGCAACTTGCTTTCTCGTAGTGGTAGAGTGATGAGGTCACTCTGAGGTCAGTCTCAGCTCCTCAGCTTCTCCAGACTAAACAACCACTGTTACCTCAGCTGTTCTTCTTTAGTCTTGTTTTCTAGTTCCTTCACCAGTTTTGTTGCTCTTCTTTGCACATGCTTGAGCAAATCAGTATCCAGTAGTGAGGAGCCCAACCCTGAACACAATATTCAAGGTACAGCTTCTCTAGGGCTGCGTACAAGGAGACAGTCACTTCCCTCGTCCTGCTGGCCACACTATTTCTGATGCAGGCTAGGATGCTATTGGCCTTCTTGGTCAACTGGACAAACTGTTGGCTAAGGTTCATATTTGTCCCTCATTTTAAACATAAAAACATTTTATAACTGGTAAAGACATCAAAATCCTGTTGAATTTTCAAAACAACTATATCATGTAGAATAGAGTGGTTTTGTATTTGACCATGCATTGTGCAAGGCTTTTATAGGGCTGCCTATAATATGATTTACATCAGTGACAGTTGTGACAATCTCCTGTCTTATTTTCTACTCAAACAAAGAACTAAACAATTGTTCCTCATATTCATCTTTGCTTGAATCTCTCTGGTATTTTCTTCTCTTCCCATATTGCTTTTAAAAAATATTATTACTATTCTTACTATTAAAAACAATAAAAAAGAAATAAGCCTGAAAAGCTGGAATAGAATTCATCAAATTATTTTTAATCATGCAGAGAATATTCTGCACTCAGTTCTGTTATCCACACAGGGCTATCCACTGTTGTTTTAGGCATTCCTGGGTAACCTGCCTGGGCTTCAAGCCCTGCTGTAAATGAGAATGGTACACCTGAAAGGCTCTGTTTGATATCTGCAAGTTTTGTCTCAGATAATACCTTGCATCTCAAATTAAAACAGACAGCTATGTGTAGGCAACTGTAACCCATCTTTAAATCTGCATGAGCTGAACCTTCCTGAAGCTGTTGGTGTAAGTTTGCCTTCGACAGCATCTTAAAGTAAAAGATGTGCTTTTCATAGTCTGTGGAAAGAGACAGGAAATGTCCAAAGAGAAGTAAAACAGGTGTGGTATATCACCTTTTAAGCCATCTACTGCTTTTGAAATATTTCACTTGTACTTTTTTCAGGAGTACACCAAAAAATACCCGCATTAATTTTCCTTTTGTTGTTGACAAGCGTAAGCACAACAATAATTTAAACTGTTCTGTTTTTTCAGTTTTCAATATTATTTAATGTCCATCATCTCTCTTGATATAAATAAAAATGTTACTTCTCCAATCTTTGTGTGTCATTATGTAGAACCAATGAAAGGTACAACTAAAAAGGATATTTAAAACTCATCAACAACTGATTAGTTTTGCCCATGTCATAAACAGAATCTTGAAAAATTTATGATTATTTGTGAATGATATAGACTAATGAGTATATTTAGTTTTCTGCAGCAATTGTTATATTAGAATGAGCCAACAGATGAAAAAATTGCGTTAATAAATAAATATATTAGTTGAATTTGAAGTAGAGACGGAAATGCAGTTATGATATTCTAAGGCAGTGTGCAATAATGAAAATCACAATTTTTCTTCAGAAGTGAAACTTCAAATCAAATAGTGATGTTAACAATGAAAAGTAATTGTATTGTATTTTTGACAGAAAAGTAATATTTTAAATTCAAACCACTTTTAAACATATTTTCAATGTTTTTCTTGCTTTTCTTTTAGTTTTACTTTTCCACAAAACACTTAAAGAAAACCCTGCAATTTATAGTTTTGAAAAGTCCAAAAATGGGCCTGAGATATAGGAAAACAGTATTAACCAGGATATTATTGATGGCAGGCAAATATATTTTAGAGAATATATAAAATATATATCACTTGAGAATCTGAGTATCTGTGCTTTAGCAATTTTAGTCAGAACTAGTCAACTGTTTGCAGTTTCAATCATGAAATTAGAGCAGCTTTTGAAATAGTGTGAAAATCTGTGTGAAACAGAAATAGATAAATGATTTTATGATAGTTTCAGACTGCATTGCAAACAAGACACATTGCTAGATATTCTTGGTTAGCTGTCTTACAGGTATTTTAAATACCCATCATCTAGTCTGGTGGTGCAAGTTATCTGTCAGCGGAAATTTTCTGATAACTGTTTTTTGCTTGTAAGTCTGCTCGTTCCTGACAGTATGAAGTACTTAGCAAAATTCACATCTTAACTACAACTTCTCTAGACTGCATATGGGTCACCTCTGGGTCTCATACTCTAACAGAAATATATAAAAATTTATATATATTTTTATTTCCCTCTCTTTTTTTTTTTATGTTTGTTCCCCACTTTGAATAGTTCAGATTACACTTTCATAGAATGTTTGTTTATACAGAACCGAACTGAAAACTTTTGTACTGTGCCAAGTCATATCATTGAGTTATATCGAGTTATATATCATTGAGATATATAGATATATCATTCAGTTATATCAGCAGTGTAATAACACTTTGCATCATGTTTTTGATATGATCATAATTAGAACAGCATGAAATAATGTGAATGTCTTGCAAGTAAAAAAAAAACTCTCATCCCAATCCTATCTCAGTGCTAATATATTCTCTACATAGATAAATTTTACCTGTTCAATTACTCTTCAGAGACTTTGGGAGGTTTTATTACATTTCTGTCCTACATGAAAGACTGAACTACTGGGACCAATGAAGCAAGTATTTTTTTTTTTGAAAGATTGGTATTCGAGACCTCTGCCTGGGCCTAAGTGTCCTAAAATCCCTACTGGATTTTGAAGTAAAAGTTCCACATATTGTTGCAATGCTGTTGTCATCTCTTTATTGTAGCTTGGACTAGTACAAAAAGAAGGCAACAGAAACTGTCAGCTGAGTCCAATATCTGCATTTCCTTAAATGGGAAGGATAAAAAGAGAAAGAAAAGAGTCTTAACAAGAATTAGAACCAAAATTCATGTCAGTTGAAAAGGTGATTTAAAATAAAAATATTTGAAAAGGTGATTTAAAATAAAAATACTTGAAAAGGTGATTTAAAATAAATGATAATAATATTGTAGCACGAGTAAAGACTTGCTGATATTTCTGGGGTACTTCTTGCTTCTACAACAGATTTTGATGAAAAGCAAGCCACAAAGATGGAATTACATTCCGGATGAAGTTAATCAGCATTTTAAAAAGGGTTTGAAATTGGCAAGACTTCATTTGGAAAAAAATCCAAGGTATCTTTTGTATTCTGAAAGTACCAGCGAAGTGAGGGGTTTTGCACATGAATTTCTATGGGGGTAGTGTAGAAGGATTTAAAGAATACTGAGATGAAGCTGAATGAGTCATACTTTCTCCACAAAATTTCATTCTACTCTTTCTTTTATCCACTGTGCACCTCAGTAAGGTAAGTAGTATGAGTTGATGATGGGAGTTACTCTCCTTGGAAGGGAAGAGGAGCTGGTTGATTTTGTGGTGGTGGAAATAGACAAATAAAATATGCAGTAAACACTTGAAGACAACAATATTATTTTAACACTGAATACATGCTTCATGTCTGATATCTGAAGAGCTACGTGTCTTTAGACAACAGATAGCTGAAGAATAGAAAGATAGAAATCTTTGTTGCCCAGGGAGGTTGTGGAGTCTCCTTCTCTGGAGATATTCAAGGCCCATCTGGATGCCTACCTGGGCAGCCTGCTCTAAGGAACCTGCTTTGGCAGGGGGATTGGACCCGATGATCTCTCAAGGTCCCTTCCAACCCCTACAACTCTGTGAGTCTGTGATTTGTATTTAGAAAGAAGATTTCTAGAGTCCTGAGCTTGTATGTAACTTCCCTTCAAATATTCATTCAAGGACTTCCTATTTTTAGAACCACAGAAATGTCACAAAGAGTCATTCTGGAAAGAGCAGAAGGACATATCACTAATATATGAAATGCAACAGAGAAATAGTTTTTATGACATCAGTGGACATGTTTAAAATATTCAAAACAACTTTAAAAGTATCAATGCAACAAAACATATTTAATATATTTAAAATATCAATGTTATAGTATTTATTGACTTTTCTAGATTATAAATCATTCTTTTCACTGACCTTTCTAGGTTCATAATATATTCTAGATAGCCTGACTATATGAGGTCATTTTATTCCTCAGGAGACATTAATAAAGAAGGTACAGGTTTTCAAAGTTCTACCTTTAGTCTTCAAATACTTTTTATACATAATATGAAATCTTCTGAGATGCTGGAGTAAATACAGGAAACTGGGGTTCTACCAAGGACAGACAATATGATTTTTTTAAGTAGTTTTCTTTCTTGATGATATATTCTATCAGTACTCTATCAGATACTATCAGTAGTATAAGTATTTAACACAGAAAAAACATATTTCTATCCTTGTTGTGCTATAAAGAACAGTTCTTTTCATTACAATTGAATATAGTTATGGATTATGGTGTACAGTCCAATATACCAATTTAGGCATCTAGCTTGCACCTGATTTTACATTGCTAGTGGAGGAACCTGCCATTGGAAAGAGGATGTTGACTTTTCCTTTATAATATATAATTGGAACTAGGCATAAAATGTTTCCATTGATTCCATAAAAATTAAATTTTAAAAGTTATACATCATGTGTCTAAAAATATAAGTGGTTCCTGAGCTTAATGGTCTAAATCACAGTGTGTCTGAGCTGAGTCCAAAGGGCTACTCTAATCAAGTGTTTTTACCATTCCTGTCTCTGTCACAAAACTATCTATCATGTCTAATCGAAACCTACTTTTCTGGAGATATATATATCAAGTTTAGCTAAAATGACCTTTGAAGAGTTATTTTAAACTTCCTTCATATGTTTACTTCTAGTCCCTTTGTGTTATAATCAACTCTCATACTTTTATTTATTTTTTTTTTTTTACAATTTTTACTTAATGGGACAAACATGATCTGAGAAAGGCAAACATCTTCACCTTATACTGAGTGTTCCTGCTGTTTTCTATGAAATTATTTTTATCTGAAGTAATATATAGTTTTTTAATATATAAAATGAGGTATTTGATTCAAGACTTTTGAGTTTCTTTACTGATTCCACATGAATTTTTAACTATACTGAAACTATACTTTATTTTATTTCTTATAAATGCAATTTATTAATAAGGCAGATATGCAACAGCAATGCTGTAAAAATACACATTAGAGGAGTGGGCAAAAAGCAAAATGTATAATCTAGCAAAACCACTTGTTCATTATGTTTTTGTTGTTGTTGTTGTATTTTTTCTTTTTTAATTATAACAGAAGTGATAGCAAAATTGTTTGGTGGTTAATAAACCACTCCCAAAAGTCTTCAGTGAAATGAGAAGTGAAGGTAATTTAAGCTGATGCTCTCTGCAGACAGCACTGCCAGCTAAAAATCTGTGAATAGTAATTAAAAGGACATACAAGCAGTACTTTTTTTTTTTCATATTTTATGACATTACAAAGAAAGTTGGAAGTCTTAATTTACCACTGAGTGAAACAGTGACAGCATTTTAACACAGTAATTTTTGCAGTAAAATTGTAGTTGGATTTGTATATATTGTTTAAATGCAGCTTCACCTATAATTAATTGCTTTTTTTTTCTGAAATTTTTTGATTAACATATTCTAATGTCCACAATAAAACAGCAGGGAGTTGGAATTTCTGTTTCCTATGCAGGCTGAAATCATTCTTACTACTTGAAATTCATATTGATAGTTCAAAACAAATGATGTGTTTAATGTAAATTTCTGACATTCTATATGAAGTCATGTTGCTTTTTGGACAGAATATGTCACATTGTGTCAGGTCACAAAACGTCCTAAATACTATCACTGTAGCATGCCATGACAAACCAGTGAAACATATTAAAAGACATGAAGTATTTTTAAGACTATTTCCCAGTCACTGGAATCATGAGTATCCCGTTTGAATATTATATATCAAACAGATTAATGTGATTTTAGCTGCATTTGTGCTTAGCTGTCAAATTAAATTTCCTTCCCTTGCACAGAATTTTCCTTCATGTATATGCAGGTATAGATAATATAAATACACACACATTTTGTGTGTGTGTTATTATCTAGATCATTTAACTCCCTATGCACAGTCTCTTGTATGGAATCTATGACTGGAGGCAGGTTGTCCAGACTTTATCAATGTATTAGTATTAAAAAGCAAGCAAAACCAAAGCCAATGAAGTGGTTTTAATGGATTCATCAATATTCAGAGCAGACCTTGTGTGTGAAGGTTCCTTTAACTAATGCTTGAAGTAACTTCCTGTGGTCTTGCTACTCCATTCTTGCCTCTAAGGCAAAAAGGACAAAGGAACCTATTTAAAAGCTTCAGTTAAACTACAAGTAAGTGACAATTGCTGCACTGTACTTCCCTCAAGGAAATATATTACAGGAAATGACTGTTGCACTCAGAACAACTTATCTAAAAGGACTGGACAAGGGGTACTGCTCAGCCTACAACCAGGGTTTGTATGGGCATAAGCAGAATTGACATGAAAACATCTTTAATTGATGTCCAAGTAAAGATTGCATCAGAAATATTAATAAAGATTATAAAATACATTAAAATTTTAAAATTCTCTCGAGGGTATTATGTCAGAAAGGGAAGTTTTTGAAGTGTCTTCTCTCAACTAGCACACGTCCAAATCCTAACTGGAAATAAATATTCAGAAGAAAGCGCATTAATTATGTCCAATCCAGTTAGTTCCCTCCTAGAGAAATCTGCTTTAGAAGGATCTATCTGAAAGTCTTGGAAACATGAGCAACTTGATCTGTTCACCTAAGGGCCACTGATGGTCTTTGGCTTTCATATATTTAGTAAAATAGACATACCCAGTGGACTCGTGTTTCTTTTTGATTAGTTATCACTTATTTTCCAAAGTTAAATCTGTTATCTTGGCTCTTTGTAATTGACTATAAAGACATTCTTCACAGTCAGGAGCAGAATTTCTAAAATATCTGAACTGATATTTATACAAATAATAGTAAATAGACGGGAGCTATATTAGCTATATACTGCTGTGGGTTTGACTCCGAACTGTGTCATTTACTTTAAGTTATATTGAAAATATGCTTGATTTTCAAGTTATATTCCATACAACATATATGAGAATAGAAAATCTAAGACCCTAGATTTAGGGATATAAAGTTTCTGTTGACGTATACACATTTTTTTCAAATTAGTCCCTGATCTTAAAGGCAGATCTCCAGAAATCTTGACTAGCTGGTCTAGAACAGCATTCAGTCATCAAACACAAAACAGATGTACTAACATGTGTTGGGCAAATTCCTCTTTGGGGATAAACACTGACTAATAAAATGCACAGTGCCTTAGAAATCAGGTATACATACTGATAAACGAATCAGAAGTTTTCTACATAATATTTGTGATTTTCATCAAACAACATCATGCCTTCTCTTCAGTGCCTACATCAGAGAATCACTAACCTTTATGGGAAAAGATTTTTATAACTTAGTACCTTTCCTAGAGGACTTTTTTGAGCTTCCTGTAAAATTTAATTGAGAATAGAACTGCTAAAAAATTCTACAGAAGATGTGAAACCTTAAAAGAAAGGCAACTTTCATTCAGTTTCATAGACAGAACTTTCACTAATTTCTCCTAAAATATTATTTTCCTATACGTTGTGGTATAGTTTCTGCTAGCACATATTCTTAGTTGCTCTGAAATTTAAGTATAATAAATGCTAAGAGACAGTATTTTAATGGAAATGTTAATTTTCCTCTTATTCCTCACCTCATTTTAAATTCTATAAGGAATCTAAATTTAATAGGTTTGCATTTTAAACATCTTTGCATATCCTTGGGGGTTATGGACTTGGGGGTTATGGTGGACGAAAAGCTCGAAATGAGTTGTCAGTGCACGCTTGCAACCCAGAAGGCCAGCTGCATCCTGGGCTGCATCAGAAGAGGAGTGGCCAGCAGGTCGATGGAGGTGATTGTTCCCCTCTACTTTGCCCTTGTGAGGCCCCACTTGGAGTAGTGTGTCCAGGTCTGGAACCCCCAGCACAAGAAGGATGTGGACCTGTTAGAGCAGGTCCAGAGAAGAGCCATTAAGTTGATCAGAGGACTGGAGCACCTCTCCTATGAAGAAAGGCTGAGAGAAGGGGGGCTTTTCATCCTGAAGAGAAGGCTCTGAGGAAACCTCACTGTGGCATTTCAGTACTTAAAGGGGACTTATAAAAAGGATGGAGACTGACTCTTTGCTCAATCAGATAATGACAGGAGAAGGGGAAATGGTTTCAAACTAAAAGACTGGAGATTTAAATTAGAGATTAGGAGGAAATTCTTCACTCAGAGGGTGGTGAGGCACTGGCACGTGCTGCCCAGAGAAGCTGTGGATGACCCATCCCTTGAGGTGTTCAAGACCAGGTTAGATGAGGCCCTGGGCAACCTGATCTAGTGGCTGGCATGCCTGCCTATGGCAGAGGGGTGGAACTAGATGATCTTTAAGGTCCCTTCCAACCTGATCCATTCTGTGAATATATGATCCTGACATTTATACAATCCAGTTATGTCAAATTATAAAGCTTTCTTTGATGGTAATTTGTAGCTAATTTATATTTTGGGTTTTATGGTTTAATTTGCTTATAATATAGCTGAGGTGTACAGTATTTTATTCTAATATATAAATAATCATTACCTCATGGACTTCTCAATACATTTTTTCTGGTGTTGTTTCTGAAACTTTTTTGTAAATAAGCCACATTTCATAAACAGGGCTTATGAAAAAGTGTTTGAATTTACGGAGAAAAGAACTATCAACAAAACAAGTGATTTTTTATTTTTATTTTTTTTTACATTTCACTTATCTGTATATCTCAAATACATGCTAAGTAAGTTTGCAGATGATACTAAATTAGGAGGACCTGTTGACTCTGTTGAGGGTGGAGATGCCTTGTAGAGGAACAGAGGGATCTGGACAAAGAAGAGGGCTGGGCAATCACCGACCACATGAAGTTTAGCAAGACCAAGTGCTGGATTCTGTTCTTGCGACAGATCAATCCTGAATATACATATAGACTGAAGGATAAGAGGCTTGAAAGCAGCCCTGCAGAATTTGGAAATTCTGATTAGAGCAATCTGGAGGTTCTGACTGACAGTAAGTAGAATATGAGTAAACAGTGTGCCCTGGCAGCAAACAAGGCCAGCCATATCCTTGGGTGCATCAAGCACAACATTGCTAGCCGGTCAAGGGAAGTGATTGTTCTGCACTGGTGTAGCCTCACCTCGAGTGTTGTGTGCAGTTTTGGGCACCGCAGTATACAAATGACATAAAACTATTAGAAAGTGTCCAAAGAAGGGCTACAAAGATGGTGAAGGGTCGAGAGTGCAAGGTGTATGAGGAGCAGAAGTCGCTTGGTTTGTTCAACCTGGAGAAGAGGAGACTGAAGTGAAGAGACTTCATAGCAGCCTACAGCTTCCTCAGGAGAAGGAGCAAAGGGGCAGGTGCTGGTCTCTTCTCTCTACCGACCAATGGCAGGATCTGAGGAAATGGCATGAAACTGCAACACAGTAGGTTCAGGTTGAATATTAGGAAAAGATTCCTCACCAAGAGGGTGGCTGGGTACTGGAACAGGCTCACCAGGGAAGTGGTCCAGGAGTTGGACTTAACTGATCCTTGTAGGTCTCTTCCAAATGAGATATTCTATAATTCTTTGATTTTGCATCTTTAGAATGAGAGCAGACAGATGCCTACAAGGATAGTACATAGATGTTGTTACTATTAGTTAATCATGAGAAAGTTCTTCAAGTATTTCAAGTGAATGATTCTATCTACATACAAAGTTCTATAAATAATGTAACTTACATTTTTATAGCTTCTTATACACTTTATGAGGCTCAGCATACTGCATAGTATATGCACATCCTTGATTCTTTCACCACTGATTTGTAAAGTCATATAGAGATGGAAATTCAGAAATAGTTTTACAACTCACAACAGTAACAGGCAAAAGTTACCAGTTTCAGCTAACTCGAGTTGAAGCTACTATCATATTCTGTAATGTCAACTGTTCTGCTGGTCAAGAAAAATGGAAATACAACAGAAGCTTCATGACAAAAAGAAATATTGCCAAAACATATTAAACCATAGAATGCAGATAGCAAACATTTTAGAAAGCAACAACAGCAACAACAACCAACCAACCAAATAAACAAACAGAAACTTTTCACATGGATTTCAGTCAGATTTTCACATGTCTATTTCAGTTGTATGTTTTCTTGTATGTTGTACAGAAAATGTAGCATGGCAAAACTGTCTGCAAAGTTGGAATAATTTTTATTATTATTATTTTATTTTCCTTAAAGGATCTATACTGTTCTGGAAAATTGTGTCTTTCCTACAAAAATGAAATTATGTATACGGAATATGATTCTTGAAGTACATTAAGAATTCTGCTATCCCATGGATAACATCCTTACTGAATAAAATCCAACTCACCCCCATCAAATTGAAAATACCATCCTCCCAAAAATCTAATGTTCTACAAGCAGGATTATAAAGAGGAGTAAACGGTAGGCAGACTGTGAAATCACAAGAAGACTATACAGATATGCAGATGTATAAATGGCATGGTAAGTTTATGAGCAGAGTTTGCAAAGTCATTTTGTTGTATTTCAGTCAGAAAGAGACACTTCATTGCATACATGAAGGGAATCTCTATCAACACAAAGGCTAGAAGAAAATTTTCTTCAGTGAAAATGTATCCACTTCTCATATTTCCCATTTTAGAATTTAGATTAATGAATATCATATATTTGGCTTCTGTCTATGCTTTTCTTTCCCAGCATAACTTTTGCAACAGATTTGCCCTGCAGCATTAACTACCCTTGATAGTTTTCTCTGTTACTGTCTGATTACTTGCTTAGCATAATGACTTTTGTGCCTTTTTTTTTTTTTTTTTTTTAAATTAGTGTTGTCACAGGAATTACTTGCTGGAAAGCTGACTTAAATACAGTATGATAACATCAGTAATGGGAAAAATACACACAAAGTTAATGTAACTACATTTCAGCTGTTCTTAGCAACCTTTCAGAATTTTCATGTTTTATTTTGGCAGTTAAATTATAGATAAACATTTAAAATATTCAGAACTATGATATGAAAATAATGAAACTCAGTTGAACAAAAATTCCCAGCAGAATGTTTTTCCAATTAGAAACAGCTGAATTAAAAAAAAAGTCTCATTAAAAATATATTAATGCTATCTGTGTTCTGCTATAACTAACTTGACTTAACATGATAAGACAAATTATGATCATATAAACCGTATTAGTATATGGTTTATAATATATGTTACATTTCAGTAGCATAACTGCCTTTGTAGTCTCCATTACATTATAAATTATGCATGAATTGCAAATTATGCATAATTGTATTTTTTATTATTTTAAAAATAAAATCAGATAATTATTTCCAGAACATTTTTTTTTCCAAGAAATGTCTGAAATGACATCAGAACTTTCATTTCATTGTGAATTTTGAATATTTTGTTTTATTCAAATACAAGGTATTTTTTTTTTTTTTTTTTAACCAGAATTTGCAGTGAAAACAATTCTAATTTCTATTCCACTCTATGACTGTTATGACACAATAATGTTGAATATTTTTGTCATTGTTTCATTTGATTTTATTCATATGCAAAAATATTGAATGAATTCTGGAGCATGGATGATTTCTGATTCAATAACCACAGCTGAATAATTTTCGCTGTCAGGTTTTTACTACTGTTGTCAGTGATAAATTCAAGCAACATTATAGTAAAAACAAAACAACATTTAGAGGAGAGTCAATGTTTCTTGTTTCCCACTGATTCATGTGAAAAATAGTGCTGTGAGAAAACCAAAGGACAGAAAGACAAAGTCTTTTCTTTTAAAGGCATTAAATGGTTGAATTTTATAACTCCATTCATTGTTTTCAGTGAATCTCCAGACAAACACAGAGATTAACTGATAAAAGGAGGAACCTATAAATATTTTTTTGGGGTCTCTTTAGAGTAGAAAAGATTCCATACAACATAAGTAACACAAGATGAGAAAAATTATTTCTCATATATAAGCCACTGAAATTCTGTTCTTTTGCATAATGAAACTGGATTAATTATGTTCTGCTTAAGCCCAGAGAAATGCTTGTGGGTGACTATCTAATAAACTATATTTACTGAAGAGGTCAAATAAATGCTACATTAAAATATCATCACTTTTCACCATTTAAAGTCATATGGTGCATATAAATGCTGATACACTCACATAAGTGTTTTCTTAATACAAGAAAGATTCCAAATCCATTTATACATATTAATCAGATTACTTCAGTGTTGAAGTAGTAAATGTAGTTCAGCTGTAAAAAAAAAACAAACAAACAAACAAACAAACAAAAAAACTTTCAAGTACAGGGAATATTTAATACTGTAATTATAAGGAGGCTTTGAAAGAAATATCTAAAAGAAAAACAGAATATACTCTTAAAATAGCAAACCTGAACAAGCTTTTAGCTGTTAGTAAGGATAGCAAAGTTCTCAATTTTCTATCTGCTCCATTAATTATGCAACCTTTTTTGGTTTCTTTCAAAAACCCATTATACTGGATATAATTAAAACACACACACACACTCACACACACAAAACTTATTAACTGAAAATAAATGTTAATGTTTGTGGAAGACTGAGATTAATAATATTGGCACGAGTTAACCATAATGTGTGATATATTGGTACATTTTTCACATATAGCTTTGCCTCTGCACTTCATTTCTGATCTACTAGACCCCTGCTATTGAGCACTTGTATCCAATTAGTAAGTGGTAAGTGTCAGGTTTGTGAACAGATTATATTTTTAATATTATATATTATAATATTAAGCAAATATTATCAAACATTAAAAGTTAGTGACAGACTTTATGCAGGAATTCTTAGGAAATGAAATAGGCTTCTAGGTGTGCCCTGCGCCCCGCCCTGCCCCTTATCAGCACAGAGAGCAAGTAGAATACCATTCATTATCTTTTCCTTGAGTCTAGATGATTTATGCGAACACATTACTATATTTTCCACATCTTTCTTTGTCATTTTGAATATTTTTATTTCTCATTATATAAATCTGAATGCTGAAATATTGGTGCTCTAAGGCTTTTCTACACTTTGTGAATATTCTTCAATGATTTTTCACACTGTAACATCTAAAAATCTCAAGCACACCCTGAGGCTGGAACTATGTTTCAGTACATCCTGCTGTAGGCAGATTGGATTTGCTGGCCTCATTTAATTTGCAAAGAAGATAAGCTTTAATTATCTTCATGAAGAGGCCTGCTAGAACATATTTTTGTTTCCTCCCTTTGGAAGGAAATCCACATGTGCAGTGGAGTGTTGAGCTAACACAGCTCCTCACAATATAAAGCTGAGACAGCAGCAGAATATGCTTAGTGCCAAAATCGAAGGATGCACTGCAGGGCACATTCACCTCATAGCTACAACCTTTAACTGTACTGTATATATTGGATAGTTACATAGCACCATCCTGTTACTTTTTATCATGTGCCAGGTCCTCATGGATTAGATCATTACAAATTAATTGTGTTTGGGTCATAGAGTAAACATACACAAAATGTCAAAACTCACACAATCCACAAACCAGTAGGAAGAATTGTTTCTAGGTCTGAACTCTCTTACTTTCCAAAGCATGGAAGTATCTAGCATGAATTGTCTGTTGTCAGTGCTAAAGGTCAAACGATCCTTGGGATTCTTCTGGGAGAAAATGAGCTACCACAGGCTAAACTGCCAAGGATCATTACAGCAATGATAACAGGATAGCTGATAGAGTTCCAATGCCTGGGAACTTACCCAATTTCTATATAATTTTCTAACAGAGATGTAGTTGTTATATATTTTTATAGTTACTATTTTTTAAGGTGAATTCTTTTGCACATTTAGGATATGCCTAAACTTTCCCCTTAAGCTGCTCTGTGACATGCTCAATAGTTATTTTTTATTTTTTATTTTTCGTAAGGACCAAGCAAACAATGATTCTGAAACTACAAATTCAGCAAATGCTGAAAAATAACCTACACAAATCATCAAGATCCCACATGCTTCAGTACGTCAGGCAGTTTATTAACCCACCATCCAGGCCCACCAAGAAAGACTGCTCAGAAGCTGTTTACAGCAGTCAGGTGGAGGGGACACAAAGAAAAGGCAGAGCATAAGTGGACAATAACTACAAATCAGGAGGACTTCCCTCATATCCAGTATCATTTTCTGACCATTTAACAGTCTATAGATAGAAGTTTAACTTCACAATTTGTTAAAACATAGACAAGTAAGCAGACTGTTCTTGGGGTCTCTCTCCATTTTCTCCATGTATATTTAAGTGAAAAAAAAAATCATTTACGAAATGAAAATGATGTATTTGATAGTTCACACAAGTACAGATAGGATTCTCCATTCATGAATATAATTTAAGCATTCAGCTGAGTGTCACAGTCCTCTGCCAATTGAAAGAATTAATCCCTTAATCCCTGAAAAAATGGTAAACATTTTCACATTATACGGAGAGAGAATTTAAAATACACTCACAGAAGACTAATGGACAACTGCCATTTTTAGTAATACTTAACTAAGTTCTGTAGCAGTTAGGATGGTTGCAAGTTCATAAGACCATGAACTTTAATCTACCTGTTGTTTAAGTAGGCAATATATGACCAACCTCTTGTTCCAAACAACAGAATGAACATTGAATAGTTTTTGTGAGCTCAAGGAAATGGATAGCCAAACTATACAAACAATCTGCCAATTGTCAAGAAGTGCAGCATGTCTAGAAGTATCCTCTTTTAACTGCCAGCAGCAGTAACAACAAAACAGAAACCAACAATACAGACTGAAAAACCTGACACCAAGGTGGTAAACTCCATCTAATCCTGTAATTAGGAAAAGAAAAAAATTGGCCTGCCTATTTTCTTCCATGGCTCAGGGAAGCTGTGTAAGTAACTGCCATCTTTCCCACTGAATAGGGAAGTCATGTAATTTCTAAAATCTCATACATCATTGATTAAAGAGTTTTGATGTCTTTTTTTTTTTTTTTTCAGATATTTATTTGGTCTTCGATCATGACAACCACATCATTACAGAATGAGTGACCCAAAAGAGACATTTCTGATAACAGAAAGAACACAAGCCTTCCTCTTTTATTCATTTTTCACAGGGTAGAAAAGTCAAAGTATTAAAGGAAGAACTAATAAATGAAGAAAACATTTTCTCAGCCTCTGGATTACCTACTGTAGACTTGTTGGTAGATCACCTAGTAAAAATTCCTACTTGAAACAAGACCAATTTCAGTGTTATGTCAAATGCTCAGGACTGCCTACTTGAGTTCAGATTAGCTCCAAGGATGGAGATTCCCCAACCTCACTTAGCAACTCCCAATGCTTTATTACCCTCATTGTTAAGAATAGTTTTGTTTGTTTCTTTGTTTATTTTTTTCCCTCATGAGCTTTCAGAATTTCCTTTGCTTCAACCTCTGGCTGCTGCCTCTTGTTCTTTTGTTCAATACAATGGGAAAAAAAATCGAAAAGTTTTTGCCCCCTACCATGGAATAAATAGTACAGAACAAATGTCAATATCTTTACATACATATTTTGTGATTTCACTGATACAATATTAAGCAGTAGAATCAAATAGTTTTGTTTGTTGAAAATTCTCTCTACTTTCATAATTCTCTGTCAATAACAATAATAGCCAACATTTTTGGGACGGTATTAAATTACTATCAATAATTGAAGTCACTTTCAGTACTTCAGGTTATGCACCATGTGGCCAGTTCTACAAATTCACTTGTGTGAGAGTAAATAGTAAGAGGTTTTATTTCAGAGATTTAGAAATATAGTATTTATGTATGTATATGTATATATGTATACGTATATATGTATATGTATATATGTATATATGTATAAATATAATATAAATATAAATATAAATATAAAATATAAAATAAATATAAAAATAATATATATGTATAAATATAATTTTTTAACTGTGTAGGTTTCTTTTCTTTTTTTTTTTTTTAAAGAAAATATTACCTCTAAATTCACAGCTATATGTGTAGACAGAGAGGATGCATCATCTCCTCATTATGGTTAGTTTTACAAGGTGGTTTTACGAAAAAAAAAAAAAAAAAGGCTTATTTCTTATAAAAGGAAGTAGATGGCAATGGAGAACTCTGCGTCTTCTATATTTCTTGGAAAATGCTCTGTGCACAGATGTTTGTCCAGGATAACGAAATAATTTGCAATCATAATTTACCTCCTTTAAATCTTTCTAAAACCAAGAGATGCAGTCTTTATTCTACTAGATTTACCACATGGCTACCTATACAGTTCTTCAGAACAACTTTAAACACTGCTCTCAGTTGGTACAAAACACATGTAAAAGGTAGAAGTTGTTAAGCTAATTTTCTCAATATAGTCTTTAAAACTCTGTGAAATTGTTTTGCTACCTGCTTATATTCTCTGATACTCCTAACAGATTTTTTTTTTAAAGCTTGTTTTCCAGTTTCTTAGACAAGTATTTTCATTTTTTTATATTTAATCTCTTCAAGCAAACAAAAGAAGTTATTTTCTGCACAAAATCTATATCTTCTAAATAATATTGCCAAGGTGTTTTAGAAGATGGTTTGATTCATATAGCTTCTAGCAACAATAACTGGTTCAAGGAGAGTGAGATTACCCAAAGATATAAAAAATATAAGTTCTCTGATCATAGTCAGGAATAATACCCTTGTAAAAATTTTTGTTCTTAAAACACATAACTTGTAGGTTGTAACCACCTATGGCCACTAAAAGTAGAGAGACATATAGAATGGAATCAGTCTTATTGATTTGGGTGAAACACTCTAATCTTTTTTTTTTATTTTTTTTTTTTTCTTTTTCTCTCTTTCTGTGTAAACAGTATTCGTCTTCCAAATTAAATTAATTACACTTTGTCCATGTTAATCTTGGCAAGAGTATTTAATTCCCAATTTTCATTAATTCTACAATCAATATGTTTTTCCTCACACAGACACTTAATTATCAGATATCTGATAGCTTGCATGTGTTTATGTCTGTGTATCTGTGAGTGCACACAAGTGTGCATAACGTATACATACAAAGAGCATACAGTGAAAACAAAACTCAAACAACGACAGGAAGAATTTTTTTTTTTTAAATTATCAGCCTTAGGGTCAAACTGCAGAAATAATTTATAGAAGAGATTAAATTAAAGCAAGCTTTGACTACCTCTGGGAAACAGTAATACCTTCCTACTTTGAAAAACTTGTTTCATTCTAATTGGAGTGAAAGTCAAAGACTATAGATTACAGCTTCTCCCCAAATCTTCTAAACTGCCAACTGATAAGAAGAAGAAGGAACACAACTGAAAATTTATTATTTTTTTTATAAAAAGGAGTACACTCTCATATACTCTCTTTTGGATTTTTGTGGTTTAACTCAGCAGTCAGCTAAACACTACACAGCTGTTCACGCACTCTCCTACCCCAGCTGGATGGGGGAGAAAATTGAAAAGTACAAGAAATGGGTTGAGGTAAGGGCAGAAGGACTGCTTAATAAAGACAGGGAAAACAAAACAAAGCAAAACAACAACAAAACCAACAAAAAGAATAAACAAAACAAGTGATGCACAATGCAGTTTCTCACTATCAGCTGACCAATGCCGAATCAGTCCCTGAGAAACAGCATCCCACCCCAGCCAACTCCTCCCAGTCTCATTGTTCAGAGTGACATCATATGGTATAGAATATCCTTTTGGCCAGTTTGGGTCAGCTGTCCTGGTTTTATCCCCTTCCAGTTGCTTGTGAACCCCCAGCCTCCTTGTTGTAAGGGTGTATGAGAAGCTGAAAAGTCCTTGACTTAGTGTAAGCACTGCTCTGCAACAACTAAAAGCATCGTTGTGTTACCAACATTACTCTCATCCTAAATCCAAAACACAGCACTGTACCAGCTATAAGGAAGAAAATTAGCTCTATTCCGGCCAAAACAAGGACATGGATGTGGTTTTAAAATCCACTAAGAACTTGCAGCTCAACAGTATTTATTAACATGTAAGAGACAAGTAATGAAGGAAAAAAAAAAAAAAAAAGCAAGATGATAGCCTTGCCTTTGACTGCTACCAGATTACTCACATGCAAATTAAACATATTGATAAAGGAGAGTTTTCAGGTCTAGGGCTGTAGGCTACTGTTTGTGATGTCTGATTTGCAATAAAATTATTTTCTTCATTGTGCCAATTACTTTCTGAACAGCTTACAATAGCTTCCAAATAGATCATTAGCCAAATAACAATCACCTTGGGCAAAGAATACCTCTTAACAATGTCCAAACTATTTGGCTGATATAAGCAGCGCTACTTTTTAAAATTAAATTGCAATTTAAAAGGAGGTTTTTAGCAAGATACTTACAATTTTAAGCAATTTCAAATGTATTTTTTTCAGTGTAATTTTTGGTTCCAGGCATGTTATAATTTCAGCATTAGTGAAATGAGAATTGCATTATTATTGAATCATCTATTTTAGAAAATTTTATATCCTGTAAAGCGAATGCATCAGGTGTTGGTTACCTGCAGTTTTATTTTAATAAAACCATTCATTATAAGCCTAGACAAGTGCTAAAAATTAACAATCCTAAATAATAATAAAAATAAAAATAATTAAAACTGATGACTATATACCTGTTACATTCATCTAAATTTATAAATATTTTATTTATTTATTTATTATTATTATTATTCAGTTATAGCCACTTATTATCTACAAAGACACTACTAAAGAATCAGCTGCAAAAATTTATGCTAAATCTTATAAACTAATGTTTAGGTTATCAAGCAACAGATTTTTTTCCATTGTTTTTCCTTTTATTTATTTATTTATTTATTTATTGATATTAGAACTATGGATACTTTCATGCTGAGTACATTGAAAACTGAAAGAAAATTAAATTGCTCATAAACAGAGCTGGAACCAAACAGCTATATCAATTTGGTACCTTTGTTTTATTATTCAAACACACTAAGATATGTGGATTTATGTTTAAGGAACTAGACAAAGTAGCAGTAGTCTGCACTTAAGTTGCTGTTTATGTTAGTGGATCTGTTGTGAGAAATCACTTAATGATTCTTCCCATCTTAAAAAAAAAAAAAAGCCTTTTTTTTTTTTCATGTCCTGAACACAAGAGGTATTGCTAATAATATATGTTACTCTGTACCCCTGTAGTATGATTTTGTCATTGGATTTGTACTGAGTTTGCAAGTGGCATTCATTGATTTCTTAAATTCTTGCTTACCTGTGCTCACTACAACTACCTGAAAGGAAGGTGTGGGGAGCTGGGGGTCAGCCTCTTTTCACAGGTAACTAGTGACAGGACTAGAGGGAATGGCCTCAAGTTGTGCCAGGGGAGGTTCAGGTTAGAAATCAGGAGACATTTCTTCTCAGAAAGAGTAGTCAGGCATTGGAACGAGTTGCCCAGGGAGGTGGTGGAGTCATCATCCCTGAGGGTGTTCACGGAAAGGTTGGACCTGGCACTTAGGAACATGGTTTAGTGGGTGATATTGGTCGTAGGGTGATGGTTAGACCAGATGATCTTGAAGGTCTCTTCCAACCTTAATGATTCTATGATTCTATCATTCAGTGATAAGTTTTATGAAGATACATGTAACAATGCACATTTTCTATACATTTTGTATAGAAATTGATATTTGCAACTTTAACAAAATGATGTTAGTATAGAGAAATACAAGACCAATAATGAGAATAGAGGTCTTGAGAAGCACCAACACAACACAAGATGTAGTTTGGAGGAGCACAGGCATGGGGAGATAAGAGGTGGGGACAGCACGGCTATAAGCAGCTCTTAGGACTATCTAGAACTAGATAAAACCCTTTTTGAGAAGTAACAAAAAGAACAAAAAATATTATTTAAGATGCATAAAAGGAACAGTAAATTCAGAATTAACATGAAGCTGCAGATTGTGGACAAAGAGGTAAACCAACATGAGCAATAATTAAAGAAAAAAGACTCCATTCCTCCGGAGTGAGGAAAAAGAAGCCATTAACATAAACATCACACCTTTGACCAGGCAAAGGACCCACATGAAGATACATGACTTGCTGTAAGATACCTACGACTGCCAACAGACCTTTTGAAACCACTGTCTTTAGGGTCCATAGAAGCAATGGAATAGTGAACATAATGCCAAAAAAAGACAAGAAAAGACCTAGTAACTAAATAATACATGACAATTTTAACCTTTGTTATTATTATTTTATTATTGAGATAGTCTGTATAAAAGTTGTATGTGTATATATATATATATATAAAAACAGATTCTTGGATTAGACTGTTACTGTTTCAGTTATAATAAAAAAAATAATCTTGTGTTTATTTATAAAGGGTGGTTTGTTTATTTTTATTTTTTTTCCCATAAACAAGATTTTGAGTGTAACAGTAGTTGAAGCAACATTAAAATTTTATAAAATATAATACCTGGAAATTATATAGAAATAATACAGTAATCTGTCCTTTGTGGTCTATAATAACATCTTCCATCTTGAAATTTTTAAACAATCCCATTACTATAGAGAATATGCAATGATCAAAAAATAAGAAGATAGTTTGGGACTTTGCAAATGTAACTCCCTTCCTACCTTATTTTAGACATCTTGCTGTGTATCTATTCCCAATTCCCTTTTATCTGAGAAAATAAGCATATAAACAGGCTATCTGCAGAATTAAAATTAAGGAGGAAAAGTCACACACTAATCTATATCTCACTCACCTGAGTGCACTGAGGTGAATTCCAGAAAATAAACCCCTGAACTCTTTATTTTCCCTAGGTATTCTGGAAGCCAGGAAAAAAGTTCCTCCCAAAATGACTATTAGCCTGACTTTGTAGCTCCTGGCTCTCCTGCCCCTGTACCTAAGATTATTGTACCTCACTTTGAAGTTCCACCCTCAAGCAGGGGAAGAAAAGCATATGTATTCCTCTCCTGAGGACATGGTAGCCTTCAGTACTTTCAGTGCAATGCATTAGAAGAGATCTCTACCCATTTCTTCCCCTAGGGCGTATGTAGGGTTTATTTCCAAACACAGACCAAGAGGGAAAGAGGGAGGTTGTGACCATATTTATGAAGCCTACAATTTCTTGGGAAAAGAGACTGCATGGTCTGGCTCTAGAATGTTTCATTTATTCATATCCTGAGGGAAACTGAGACACTCTGGCCTTGCTCTAATGCTATTTTGGATATGTGGATTTTATTTATTTATTTATTTATTTATTTTTAAATTACGTAATTACCCCAGGTAATACAAAAATTATAGTAGAATCATAGTCCAAAAACAGTTTCAGAAAAGGGTTTATTGGTCCTTTTTTTGCAGTCGGTGTTAATTTCCTGGTCAAGCACTCAAATTTGTTCATTAAAAAATGCTAGTCACTAATTTATTTTATGTTTTATCTCCATTATTTTATTTCTTATCTCCCTTCTATTGGCTCACATGGAGGAAAACAACCTGCTATCACTTTTGGTTATTCTTTGTTCAGGCATCAGGTGACTTTTGCAATAAAAGAATACGATCTTGTACATAAAGACTATATAATGATTTTACGTTTCTTCAATAGAGAAATTTCCTGTTAAAATTATTACTTAGTTTTGGCTGAAAAATAAATGAACAGATAACCTTCACAAGTTGGATCAAAATGCAGATGTATTCTGAGGTAGATTTTAGTTTGAACAGTTAAATTTGGCAAGTTGCAATTGACTGAAAACATGATGTTACCACTGCAAATGTACAGTAGCCCTATAAAATGAATATAAGAAAATATCTCTCTAGAGAGATCACTTTCAGATGAACGTTTCTTATGCCTATAGGGTTTTTAAAGATTAAAACTAGGAAACGATTCTGACATAAATTGCACTATAATCTGTGGTGTTTTTAAGCCACTGAGCAGATAAACTCCACCACAACCGCTCTCTCACTTCCTCTCCTCAAAAGAAGAGGTAAAGAAGAAAGTATGATAGAAAGAAAAGAGAAAAAAAAAAATGCTTCCACATCCTTGAGCAGGGCCTCAATGTGTAGCAGTTGTTTGGGAGGACAGACATCTTCACGAGGAGAATCCCCTTCCCGTTTCCCACCTTTTATTGCTGAGTGTGACATGATATGGTATGGAATATCCCTTTGGTTGGTTTAGGTCAGCTGCCCTCATGATGTGCCCTCCCCACTTCTTTTCCACCCTCAGCCAGGCTTTGGGGGGTTTGGAACGAGTCTTGATGTTGTGCCAGCACTGCTCAGCAGCTGACAAAACACTGGTGTGATACCAATGCTGTTCTAGCTACAAGTGCAGAGCACAGCACTGTATGGGCTGCTGCAGGGAAAGTTAACTCCATTCCAGCCAGACCCAGTGCATAGTCTAAAAATAATATCATTGAAAAAATTAGTGTGGTCAATAGATTGATGATGAATCCTATTATCTATAATACAAATTAGATGGAAAAATCTATGTATTATGCTGTAATTATATCTTTGTGCTGAGTTTATCCCAAACTGCTATAGAACTAATGCAGAATCTCATGATTGACTTAACCTTCCGTTTGATCAAAAGTGTGGTTATATCTGAATAATTACCTTTCAAGCAGTGTTGTTTGATTCCTCAGTGTTTGTCACAATTTGCTGGAACTTCTGCCTACTTATTATCAAAATTAATATATGTACACCTAAAAAAGAATAGTAAAATAAATCACATATTTGTGTGTAAACTATTATTAAAAAAAAAAAGAAAAGTCAGTATCAAAGAACATTCTATAATTAGAAATGCAAAGAAGAAATGTTTCTTTCATAGAATATAACTTCATGTGTATTACGCTTTGTTTCCTCTTTAAGTCTAAGATTCTATTTTCTGTCTAAGACTCCAAGTAATTTTAAATGGCACAATCATCTTGCTTTCACAAGATGGATGCGAAGAAAATACAAGAGTCATCAGTCATGTAGATGCCACTTTGTTGGCAATATATTGAGGATACACAGAAAAAAATAAAAATATTATTCAGTAAGTAAGAAATTTCATAAACTCTATTGATATTCATACTACTTTATCTAAATTAGGATTAAAAGGATTAAAAGTGATTAGAAAGGATATTAAGAAGTAAAAGAATATATCTCTAATTATACCTTAAATGTATTTCTAAAGTTTGCATTTCTATATGAAAAAACAAAGTTGTGGTGAGTGCTTTTCCTAAAACCCAACATCACTAGAAATTATTTTGATGCTCTCCACTTTTAGTTCAATGAGAACATTATGAGCATTTATGAGCACATTATTTTCTAAACATCTAAGATATTTCAGGTTATTTTCAGAATATCAAGATACTTTTATTTATTTATTTATATATTTTTAATAACGGCTGGCTATGAAGCAGAATATCCGCTTCATGCTAATATACTGGACTACATACACACATTTATCAAAAAGGATACTTGAATTCTTACTAGTATTTGAGAGGAAATTTTCATTTTCATTTGTATACTGTTGGTGTCATATTAAAAATAAAAGGTTTTATTTTTCTTTTATGACATTGTCTCTATAATTTTATTATCCCCCATGGTTACCATTAGTGCCTGAAATCTGTAACATTTGTATGAATTAGCTAGGTAAGAAAGAATCTAATTTTGAAACAGAATTACTAAATTAATAAAATTAAATTATGATTAAGATATACATTAAACTGCTATAGCTAAAGGTTTATAAATATTTCACCTGCCCCTGATATGCTTCACCAAGATGATCTCTGCCTGGTTTTCCTTCTCTGAAAGTGTACATTAAGTAACTAATAAATACATAAATAAATAAATAAAATACTGATTTTTTTTTTTCAGGACAACCAACAGCAACAAAACCACCACCAACAAAAATGACAGGAAATCCCTTCCCTTCCCTTCCCTTCCCTTCCCTTCCCTTCCCTTCCCTTCCCTTCCCTTCCCTTCCCTTCCCTTCCCTTCCCTTCCCTTCCCTTCCCTTCCCTTCCCTTCCCTTCCCTTCCCTTCCCTTCCCTTCCCTTCCCTTCCCTTCCCTTCCCTTCCCTTCCCTTCCCTTCCCTTCCCCCTTCCCTTCCCTTCCCTTCCCTTCCCTTCCCTTCCCTTCCCTTCCCTTCCCTTCCCTTCCCTTCCCTTCCCTTCCCTTCCCTTCCCCTTCCCCTTCCCCTTCCCCTTCCCCTTCCCCTTCCCCTTCCCTTCCCTTCCCTTCCCTTCCCCCTTCCCTTCCCTTCCCTTCCCTTCCCTTCCCTTCCCTTCCCTTCCCTTCCCTTCCCTTCCCTTCCCTTCCCTTCCCTTCCCTTCCCTACCGTACCCTACCGTACCCTACCGTACCCTACCGTACCCTACCCTACTGTCTTATGATGGGAGAGAGTTTAAATCCTTGTGCTTCTTTTCCCAAATTCATCTTCTGATAACAGGGTCTTATTAAGCTCTCTGATTTTGACAACTCAAGGGAACAAAACAAAACAAAACATTTTGAATCGACAGATATTTATAACTGAACTGGCACATTGAAGGAATGAGTTCCTAGGTGGTTTTTCAAACACCTCAGTTCATATGGTATCTCAATACTTCTTTGAGGGAAAAATAAAATAGAAATAAAAGTAAATTAAAAATTGTGAGATTTCTCAGTTTTCTAATTGGCAAGCATTATAAGTATCAGAAAAAAAAAAAAAAAAGATAAATATTAGACCTTTTTGTTCACCTCCAGTTCAAAGGTAAAATATTTGTTGCTCACACACCTTTAGCAATTATTCATAGGCATATCTCCCGCATTCCCTGTTCCTGTCACGCAGGTTCAAAATGGATCACAACACACTTTTCTCCATGGTATTGTTCTACCAGTCACCGACTCACACCAGGTTGCCCTTGGATTTCCTTCTAGGGCAGGACAACACCCCTGCCTAAACAAAACAGAGGAATGCTTTTGTAAATGGATAGATTTAAGGAGTATTTCAATCAGTAACGAGGACAGAACTGTAATAGATATCACATTCCATTCCCCATGCCTGACTCCCAGCATTTTTCTCTATGCAGCTTAATACAGAACTCAGTGACTAGCCATAAAAGCATAAGTATAGTGTGCTTTCAAGGCCTCTGTTTCATTTTCCTGAAAATGTTAGAAGACATTAATTCTTAAAAAAACATGGCAATTATTAAAAGATAGACCTAGTAAGTCTCAGAGTAGACTCCACAGTTCTTTCCAGAAGCAGAAAAGATTAGCTGTCACAAGACACCTACAGAGCTGTTAGGAAAGGAATTTAGACCAAAGCATTTGAATATAACACTGAAAGTTCCACTTAAAACTTAGTGAAGTTGTATAATGTTTTCCATTATGGTTGTCAACAGGAATACTGGTAGATATATGGCATGTAGGATATATGTGCCTGTTAGACAAGCTTCTCTCCAGACAAGGTGTGTGGGAAAATTATCAGGTCTAAGTGTTACTACGAGCATTGTGGTTTGTAGAATCAACTACTCAGTCCCATCAGACCTTAAACATTAGCATTATGGACACTAATTGTGAGACACTTAATAAAAGAGGTAATAAGGAACAGTTTATGCAGTGGCACACAGAAAGAGCTGTAAACAAACGTATAAAATGTAGTCCAGTCACTCAGTAGTTTGAAAATTGATTCAGCTCACCCTACAGCGGATATCCACCTTTTTACTGGGTCTGGCTGGGATGGAGTCAACTTTCCCTGTGGCAGCCCATATAATGCTGTGCTCTGCACTTGTAGCTAGAACAGCACTGGTATCACACCAGTGTTGTGTCTGCTGCTGAGCAGTGCTGGCACAGCATCAGGGCTCCCTCCTATTCCCCCAAAGCCAGGCTGGGGGTGGGCAAGAAGTGGAGGGTGGACACCACCAGGGCAGCTGACCTAAACCAACCAAAGGTATATTCCATACCATGTGATGTCACATTCATTAATAAAAGGTGGAACAGTGGAAGGGGGTGCGGGGCTCTTGTTATGAAAACGTCTGTCCTCCTGAGCAACAGCTACATGTATTGAGGCCCTGTTTCAGGGACGTGGTCAAGCATTGCTCTTTGATGGGAAGTATAGAGTAATTTCTTTCCTCCCTCTCTGTGCTTCCACATGGCCTTTTTATTTTTTTCCCCCCTCTTCATTTTCCCTTTAATTAAATTATCCTTATCTCAAACCGTGAGTTGTTTTTTTCCTTTCTGGCATACTTTCTTCTTCCCCTCTTCTAAAGAGGGGGAGTGAGTGAGCAGTTGTGGTGGAGTTCAGCTGCCTGGCAAGGTAAAACCACCACAAGCTTTAACTGACCTTGGATTTACTTTGAGAATCCATTACATGTGTCAATCGTAAGCCATTTGAATGTATTTAAGGTATCCAAGACAAATACACATGGCCAATAGATACAGCATGTGATTTACTGTAGATCTTAGCTCTTATGGACTTGCACTTGGAGGTCAGGGTATACCGTGAGGCATATCAAATTAAACCAGACAGCTATATGGGAGCAGTTGAATCATTAGGTATTTACTGACTGTAACGTAAACCTTGTTCAAGTGTAGGTACAAGAGAATATCCTGAGCCAAATCCCTCTATTAGTGTTTTCAGTAGAGTCTGGGGTGCGAGAAAATTTGAAAAAACAGCAAAAATTGAAAGCAAGAATATACCTTTCCACATGATTTTATGTGATGGAAAAATATTGTTGACTTGATCCGTGTATTCTGACATAAGCTGTAATGGCTACAACTAACAGAAACATACATGCTAAAAGAAAAGGAACAAGAACTTTAAGGTGTGATATAGAAAGATTAAGATATTATTTTAAATCCTCTTAAAATTTTTGTATATATTTGCAGAAATAAGACAGGAGATTAATGTGGCTAAATGTATTAGCTACAAGCATGATGACAGTAGAACATACACTGACATCATTAGCTAAAATAATGAAAAACTAGAAAAACTATATCTTTCTGGACATTCACTAGACAAATATGCACAATTCTTTATGTTCCGGATTTGTACGTCACTTCCAACAACTAACGGAAAAACATCTGAGAATTTTCTGTTCTTATTTTGCTAATATGTTGCTATAAGAAGAAAACCAAACATCAATATATACTTAGATTATGATGTTATTTTTCTGTAACTGGACTGATAAATCACATCTACAATAATCTATATATTTCCCTTTCCCAAATTTAGAATTTATTTAACAATCTGGGGTTGATATATAATATAGTGGTTTTAAGATATACATTTTTTTTACCTTCACACTTCACAGCTTTCTGATTCTTGTTACCCTTACATTTCCATGCATAAAAACAGTGTAGTACTTTTTGCACTGTGTTACTGTCATTTTGCTTTCAGAATTGTGGTTTGATTGCTGTCTTAGCACGTTGGGTGATCACGGATTTTGTGCTACTTTTCTGATCTTTTTTATATATATTTCTTTGTGTCTTTCTGAGGCATTTTACAAGGTTTTTTTTTTTAGCCTTTCAGGTTCAGTGAGAATGTGAAAGTTGCAGCAATGTCAGTTTCCAATCTTATGCCTTGAGAAGCAGAGGAATTGAGGTGGTTAGGGGCTGCTGGGCAGCAAAGAGCTATTACAGTATAAAAAGTAATAATAGCTTTGGCTCACTAAAGAAGGTAGCAAGAGAATACAGAACCCAGCTCACAGCTAAACAAAGAAATATTGTCTTCATAGAAGTAAATAGTACATACAAACCACAGAAGTTTTCTCAAAGTAGCACAGAGATTGGGTCAGACTTCAACAAATTTACTACAAGCCAACTAAATTAGCTATATGAGATTATTTCTTTTCTGTAACATTTCAGGATATTATGTTGTAGATAGACAGCCTGATAAATCTTTGTTCTCTGATTCTCTTTCTCTGTATTATGTTTAAAACCTGCACAATGCTGTTTCAAAAACTGAACCACATGTTGTCTAAAAGTGGCACATCAGTTGAGAGAGTGCATTTGCCCAATAATTGTTACAAATAAATGTAATTTTAAAAATCAGGGGACAAGTACTATCAGCAAAATAGTTGGTGAATGAATTAAACATGTAACCATATGGAGGAGGTCTAAAAATGAAAGAAAAAAAAATCTTTACAAACTATTTTATGTATTTAAAGTGTGCAGTGGTTTTAACAAAAATGTCTAGACTTGGCTGCCTATGCTAACAACTGCTAGAAATAGTCACAGCATCAAAATTAGGACAGATCACTGACTGTTTATTCCAGCTATAACACTGTGTAGAGAAGTAGATTCAACCTGTATATGACAAATATGACACAACCCTACACTTTAGTTTCTGGTATTGGTTTTCTACCAGCAAAAATAATTTGTACCCTTCTGAAGAACTATGTCAGTCAGTAATGCAAAATGAAACACCTTTCCAAATACTTTTCCTGTTAATATAACTGTGACAATGCCAAGTTTTCAGTTGTAAGGACATCATAAATTTTATTTAATGTGTGTTTGAGACCTGGGTAAGTTCTGCCAGGGGAAATTTTGGTTGTCACTGCCTTTAGCCATTCAGAGCTGGCTTTCCAGTTCACACATTTCAGAAGAAATACAAAAGGACAAAAGAGGGCATTTTCTGCAGTGAATGGGAATCTACATGACCTACTGAGTTCAACTTAGCTCCTTACAGGAACTGTTGTTAACTTGTCTTCTTTCCAAGTTTGGGGGCAATGTTCCCATAGTCACTATGCTGAATGCTTGTGTGAAATTATTTCCTTTGTGGTAATACTATACATAGTGTGAGTACATTATTTAATTTGATATGAATGCAGCACTAAAGAAGATCTTGTCTTCTGATTTTCCCTTTTATCTCTGCCTGTCTGTTGCTGCAATCTTTTTCTTGGTAACTTCTTTTTTTTCCTTTTCCTTTTCCTTTTCCTTTTCCTTTTCCTTTTCCTTTTCCTTTTCCTTTTCCTTTTCCTTTTCCTTTTCCTTTTCCTTTTCCTTTTCCTTTTCCTTTTCCTTTTCCTTTTCCTTTTCCTTTTCCTTTTCCTTTTCCTTTTCCTTTTCCTTTTCCTTTTCCTTTTCCTTTTTTTTTTTTCTTTTTCTTTTTCTTTTTCTTTTTTTCTTTTTCTTTTTCTTTTTTTTCTTTCTTTTTCTTTTCTTTTTCTTTCTTTTTTTTTTTTTCCTTTTTCTTTCTTTTTTTTTTTAATTTTTCCTTTTTTCTTCTTTTTCTTGTCAAGGAACTACATCTGGCTACAATAGCAATTAGATGAGAAAGGAGATACATATTCTGATTACCACTGGAAGGTCAGTTGAGAAGATTTATATTTAGGGAAACAGGGATGGAGGTGAATCATGAGGGTACAAGCTCTGAGAGGGAGAGTGGTAATTTTTGTGCTAGTGATTTACTTTTTTGACAGATTTTTTATACTTTCAAATTATATAATTAAATATAAATAATATAAACAAAATATAAATATAGATAAATAAATATATAAATATATAAACTTCCAAATTATATTAAATAGGTATTAGGTAATGAGGAATTGGGTAATCTGCAAAATCTGTTTTGCACATTATACCTTAATCCTGTTATACCGTATACAGCACACTGCCTTCTTAACCATCTGAATGATGATGAACTCACTGAAATTTATTGTTATGCTAAGGGAAAAAAATAATAGTGAATGAGCCCTAGGTTAACACCATTTTCTGTAGTGAAATACTGCTCAAATTTAAATTTATAGAGATAACAATAGTGTTTTTTTTTTTAATTTATTTTGCTCATTTTAATAGTTTTATGGTATTCTGGTGACAGTTCAGATGAAAGACTACAAAATACCTTCTGCAGATCTGTGGAATTTATGATGATTTTTGTTTTCTTTTTCAAGTATACCCTTATTTAAAATATCTTATCTGCATAAGATTTTTCATGTTAAAATATAGTCTTTCATGAACTTCCCAACTACTTTATTCATTTTGGTTAAGTTGCTACTTACAGAAAATGTTGCCTCCCAGAAGGTCTGTGACATCTCAGTCTGTTGTAACACATAGGTTATCTTCCTTTGGAAATTTTCTGATTCTTCTGGAGGCTATTCTAGTTCCATACTTCCATCTGAAACAGTCATGATAGTCTATGGTTTTGTTTTGTTTTGTTTTTTTTCCTTTTTTTTTTTTTTTTTTTTTCAGTGAATTGGTCTAGTTTGCAGCTATGTAATCATTAGATGTTATTTGCTGCTATCATTATTTTCATTTCTAACTCAGTGATCAATGACAATTAATTTCCCTTTTAAGTTTTCATATCCAGTGGTGGCCAACTGTGTATTATAGCACTGGCATAAAAAACAAGACTGTATATCCTAACCACTGAGAAAAGAGAAAACTAAGATTCAGTAGAATGCTGATAAATGTTGAGTGAAATTTTATCTTAAGTGTAAAGCATCTAGCTTTCTTTGAAGGGATGAGGCATGCAGTGGCTTATTGTTTGCTCCCAGGTGCTCTTTCTGCCCTTTGTCTCAGTTATGCTGAGTTTGTTCTGCTCATCTAGCAAGTTTAGATAGTTATCCAGACTTTGGAGGCTTGGTCACAGTATATCTAAACGTCTTGGTTTGGAAATCTGACATAAATTTTGTGCCTATTGAGATCCTCACTATCCTTTACGGAAAGTCAGTTTGCTTTTTTATATTTTATTTTTATTTTGTTTTTCCAGCTTTGAACACAGTTCAGTAGATTGGTTATATAGTACAAAAGCATTAGGAGAACTCCTGTGAAACACAAACTGCTTCTGATCTCTTTTACGTTTAAAGGAGGAAAATAAGAATTTGTCATCAGAGGAACTCATGTAATGAACAAGTGAAGGTAACATATTGACTGTATTGATCCCACTATAGGACCTGCTTTCATATTCACAGACATTTTGTTATATATTATCATTGTTTGTTACTTGTTTTTTGTATCATGTACTGCTTTGATGCAGTCTAATGTTTCTTTCCATTAATAGATATTAGAATGTGAGAGACGCTCAGTTAAACATGGATCTTTCCATGAAAATATTTCAGCTTGAATATGTAATCACATGCTGCAACCAGGTATTTCCTAGACAAGAGCCAGAGGGTTGGGAATCTTCCAGGCTTGATTTGCTCCTCCTTCCTCTAAAAGCAAACAAGCATAATTCTATGCATTTGTCCTGTTGCATGTCAGAAGAAATATTAAACCCTGTAGCTTTTATTAGGTTGATTCCTTGCCCCCGGCTCCTTCAATATAGACATCAAGTTTAGATTTTCAAAGTAAATAATCCCTTCATATAAGAAATTAATCTGTATCTTTGCTTCTTTATTGGATTGTCTTTAAATACATTATATTCTCTATTATTTTATTCACTATTTTTGTATTAAGCATATGGAAGTTTCTTCTTTGTAATACTACAGTCAGTGTAACTGTTAAATTATTTTGAGATTGTATGAACAACAAAATTCTATTTATCTCATTCTCTGTACATGCATTGTTTCTTTCAAAAACATATTTCCTCTAGAGTAAAAAAATAAAGCACATGAAAGGTGACATATATAGAATTCAAAGTATCATCATAAATTGATCTAAGTCATTATAGTAATCCCATGAGACCAGTATCATAGAAAAAACTTCCTATTTATGTATAATAAATTAATCCAGCACCAGGTCACGGGTACAAAACCAAACACGACTGTACACTGGTGCTTTCCTGAGGTGTCAAGTTAGCACCTAGTAATGTTTTATAATCATCAATCAGTAGAAAACTATGAGAAAAAGCAAGTGGCAATGGAAAAAAAAAGATTTCATTAAATAATCAAACATGAATAATAATAAATAAATGAATAAATAAATACATAAATCACATTTTTAATTCATCTTATTCTCTCATCTTTCAAATATAGGTTTAATTTTGTATGATACCAGACAAGTTTATATTTCCATGTGATGCTGTCTGTACAACATGATATTTCTGATATTTTGTTTGTTCTTCTGATGTCACATAAGACTTTGCTATATAAGAAAGGAAAGACACTGTAAGAAACTTTCAGAAGTAAGATTACATATGTTGCTGCTTATGCTGTTTTAGTCATGTGGCAAAGCTCATAGCAGAATGAGAAAAAGCAGGGAAAACAAACAAAACACATTATTCTATTCCTATTCTATTCCACACATCAAGATTAACAATTATTTGCTTTATATCATTTTTGGCCTTCTGAATATTTTTCGTAGCACCTTTAAAGTGTTTAGTGGTTTTTTTGTTTCTTACTTTTCCACATTTTTTTCTCTCCACACTTTCTGACAATTATAGTTCAGTATAATGTATGAACATGCATTTTAAACAACACTTTTATGTCTGTATGACAGTTTGACAATTGATTTTCTCTATGAATTAAAACCAAAACTCATCATAATTGGTGATCACACAATGTTTTAATAAAACATATTCATAATTAAAGGAAATGCCATATTTTTCTTTATCTTTTTAAAATATCACATTTTAACTGTTTTAGCTCCTACCTGATCAGCTTCTAAACAAGATGCTCCTGAATAGGTTGTCGTTTCTGATACTAAGCAGTGTGCTCTCTTTTACTCCTTTACTATCATTATTTTTCCTCTTTTTTTTTGCAGCATGTCAAATATCACTTTCTGTTATAATGGTATTCCTGCTTTTGATTATTTTGTTCTAACTTATTCCCTCCTGTCCTATCATCTTTTCTTATTTCTTTATGGAATATATCTTGACTGCTGTTGCCTACCTTATTATCCTTCTCCTGTCACCTCAGATCTTTGTTTCATCATTTCTTTTCTATCTTTTATATTTCCACTTTCATCTTCTGTTTTCTCTTTCTAAAGGAATATTCCAACACTTTGTCCTGTTGCCTGCACCTTTAATTTTTCCCCCAAAACAGAGCCTGCATTCTGGCTCTACATTCTTGAGAGTCTTTGTCATTTAAATTTCTCTTCTATTGCCCACCTTTATATTTTTCTACTCTACTATCCATTTAATTAATGTTTGTAAATGTGTGATGATATATTTTCTGTACTTTGAAAAATATTTATGGCAAGGACATCCATGGCACCATTAATCTCACATATTTAGATTTCTACAATGCAGATGTCTACATATATAAACATATTTAATTTTTTTTTCATAATTTCACACTCCTTTTACAGATAGAAGCAGAACCTATATGATAGACAAGTCACATGAAAATACCTACAATTAGTCTTTTAGCCTTTTCTGCAGGTGTGAACCCTTGATTTCAACCTTTTCTGCTTTCAGAAAAGTACACCTGAAATGAGGAAAAATATCCAACACATGAATTTTACACTTATAAACATGTAAATCAAGGGACATTTCTGCATAAGATCAGTCACAATTAAAACCATGTCTGTGAAATATTTTTAATAAAATTAAGTAGTACCAGCATGGATACAGCGTAGCTGATCTTTATGTCTCATTGTCTCAGTTTAGGCAGAATAGTCTTGATCCTTTGAATTTGGCATGCTAAGGCCACCACATTTCTCTAGATAGCTCAGGTTTTATTTCTTTCTAAAAAGCTGTTGGAGGAGACTGTGAACTGGTACAGCAGTCCTTTGTTGTAGTTGTATTCTCACACAAAATCAAGATGTGGTCATGTATTTTGGAATTTTAGAAGTACTCCAGGTGTAGTAACATAGGAGACATTCAAAAACAGTGCTAAGATTTATTTATTTATTTATTGTAAATTTCCAGAAGCTTAGGAAAAGAAACATTTTAATTTCCTCTTGGATCTTGTTTACAATGAATCTCTGTCAGGTTTTTAACTGAGGTGCCTAACTTATAAAGCAAGGGGGCTGATTTATCCTGTACTACCAAGGTTCAGGAAATATGTACATACATATCTACAGTATAGCTCCAGCATAGCAAGAATTTAGTATGCCTTGTTTACTGGCATCTATCTGGGAATGATTTGCAGTAAATGACTGCTTGAATACTCCCGAACCATTAAAATAAAATTAAAATAAAATAAAATAAAATAAAATAAAATAAAATAAAATAAAATAAAATAAAACATTTTAATTCCATAATAGTCAGATATTATATCAATTTTAAATAGTGTAAAAAGCAAAGAATGTGACATCTTAATCCTATGTGCCAAACTGTTTATTGATTTAAGACACAGCAGGCAGCACTCAAACTAGTAAGCATTATGTTCAGTCTCCCTGTTAGTAGATCATACTGCATCCTAACTATGACAGACAGGTAAACAGATAGGAAGTGATATCTGATAGTGCTTTTATGTATCCATAATTGAAATGGATGTAAGCACTTGTAATAAAATCAAGAAGACATTAGGCATATTTTGACTTAATACTAGTCAACAGGCTTAATTTGTAATGTGTCATGATAGAGTTGCTTTAGTTTTGGGTTGTAATGAAACAGACTAACTACAAACTGCTAATCACATCAGAAAACAACCAACCAACCAAGCAACCAACCACCACCAACAACAAAACAAACCAAACCCAACCAAACAAAAACCTGAAAATTAGAAGTTGTTGACAGTCTAAGGTCACATAAACCTTTAAATTCCACCAGGTCATGGCTTGTTCAGGAAATTGAGTTGGAGTCAGTATACAATGCAAAACACATTTTACACATTATCAATAGAAACCTTTTCTTTGTAATTGGCAAATCAGTGGTAAAAACAACTGACAGCCGCTGTCCACATTGTATGGTACTTTCTAACAGTTTTTCAAGATTACTTAAGTCTTCTTGCCATTCATTTGAAAGCTTAAGGAAAAGTTATTGAAAAAGTTGCCAGTCTGTTCAGTGTCACAAGAGCTGTACATTTACTTCTCTGAAAGGAAGAAATTCAGGTAACAGTGAAGATTGACACGAACGGTTATACAGTATATGCAGGGAATATAAAATAAACATGAAGGTGTTTTATTTATTGCTGGTAAATTAAATCATTTCTTTAAGAACCCATTTTAAAACATTTTTTTTTTTCCCTATCACACTGATGTTCTGTAAGTTTTTTACAGAATGATGATACTAGTAATTGATTCTTTGGACAAGTATATAATCATTCCTCTTTTCAAATGATTTTGTTTTTAATAAAATGAAGTTTTAAAGATATTCAAAAAAAAAAAAAACTTTAGCAAGACTGTAAATTACAGATGACAAGAATCTTATTTTCTTGAAAGAATTCACCTTTGTTTCCTCTGTCAACCTGTGCCGAACCTGTCTTTGTTAATATCCTTCAAAAATTATACTTTCAGAATATGGTTTGAAGGATGATTTCAATAGAGAAACTAAGATATACACCACTTTTACTGAAAATAAACATGATATACTGCGTCATTGGATATCTTACTATTATAACATCTCATAGAAATTCCTGGATTTCAGTTTTAAATTTGGTCAGTATCTTCTAAAAAGCCCATAATATTTGGAAGCAATTATGAGAGGAGCACCATATAATAACTGATTTTTAATGGCTCTTAACTCTGAACAAATCTAAGTGGTAAAGCCAGGCTTCTCAGAGATTTCAGTTAATAAGTGAGATTATGTGACCTAATTTCATTTTGAATTACATTTAAATATACATGTTCACATATATGTAAGAAATATAAATATTTTTATGAAAAGTAATTTTATTGTAATGTCAGAGCCCCTTTATTCTGAAAATCTCAACACTGTATTGTGATGCACAACATACAACAGTATTCATCTTAAAATAATATTTTTCTGTTAAGGAAAAAGCAAAAAAAAAGTGATCCTGATGTAATTTTGTAATCCACGTTTGTAATTTTAAAAGGTAAAATTCTGCCTTTAGTTTTGGTGTTCTTTTTTTTTCTAATGCAATTTATATATATATATATATATTTTTTTTCTTTTAGAGAAAAAGAATAGGTGAAATTTAACAACAGCAACAAAAGTATAAACTATTAATCCACTAACATTTTAACTTTGTAACACAATGTAAAAATATAAATCTTTTAATTTCTATCTTAAATGATATTTCCAATTATTACGTGTAGGCTTTGTCCCAAATGAATAAGGATAGAAAGTTTTAAAACATAAGAATATATTGTAATTACATTAAAGAAATATATATATATTATGAGCATAATAGTATTAAAACAGTGAAATGTTAACAGGAGAAGAAGAAGAAAAAGAGGGGGAAGAAGAAGAAAGAAGGAAAGAGGGAGAAGAAGAAGAAGAAGAAGAAGAAGAAGAAGAAGAAGAAGAAGAAGAAGAAGAAGAAGAAGAAGAAGAAGAAGAAGAAGAAAAGAAGAAAGCAGTCCTTGAGAAAAGAGTTTCTTTTGCAAAAATGAGATAAAGTAGAAAAAATGACAGAGAAAGCTCACATATTCTTACCTAGCAAATTGGCAGGTGGGCTGCTTTAGAACATTTTTATGACTCATGTGTTAGTATATCCAAAAGCAGATGGATGAAAATGCCAAGCATATGTGAAGAAGGTCAACAGCAAAGATCCTTAGAGAAAGAAAATTCTTGCTAACATTTTTATAGCACTCTGTGCTGTACAGAAGTTGGCTTCTTAAGATGGCTAGGAAGAAAAATATGAATAGTCACTTCTGCATTATGTGACACAAAGATAAGTTGAATGTACATTAGCTCTTGTACTTTTGTATTGTTTTTTTTTCTTTTTTTTTTTTTTCCCTGCTTCTCTGAGATATTAGTTCTGAATAGAACTACGAGAAGAGGTTTATTTATAGCTCTCCATTTTACAGGTGTCAAATGATACTTCTACGGTAAATAAATATATATCATAATATATCATATATATAAATATAGATTTCTGAAATATGAAATACAGAATTTTAAGTTCTGTCCATTGCTGAAATTTTAATAGCTAAATTGCAACACTTTTACGAGGAGACATCTGACTCTCTTATGCTCCTATATGCTCTTTTCTTTTTCTATCATGTCTCTGTGTGTACATTTTGGATAAATGTTTATGTCCCATAACAATAAAATGCCATATAATAATAATAATAATAATATAAAAACATACACATATCTATATATTTTTAGTTCAAATCACACTACAATCAGTTAAGAATTATGCATGGTAGTAAACTTTTGGCTTGTCTTATATTATACTCTAAATAGGAAGATTCTGAGCTAGTGTTTTCTCTCCTGACTTTTTGTAGCATTAATCAACAATTATCTAGACATTTAAAGAATGGAGAATTCCTATTATGCAGACAGATTTTTTTAATATTTTTTTTCCTGACTTCAGCCCCAAAAGAGTCTTTTTCTGGCAGATCCGTTCTGCTTTGGGCAACTCTGTTACTAAAATATTTGAATGGCTGATGTCATGATCAGGAGAGACTAGGGTATCAGAAAATCTGTTAATTTTTATATTCTGGGTTTGGCTAATAGCATAAGTAGTGTATTTTATGTATCTTCACTTGATCAATTGCTGATCAAACTGCTCTTTTTATTTTTATTCTTTTTTCTTATTTATATTTTGAATGGATTATGTCTTCCACACCATTTTGATGACTTAAGTTTGTTTTCAGCAGCAAAAAGATACTTTTGGCATAAAGTTACTTATTTGTTGTGTCCAGTATAATTGGTGATCTCCAATACCAGCAGGTTGATGTGCTCCATAGCATGTAGTGTCCCTGTTATACACATTAAGAAGTCCGATCACGAAGCCCTGCAGTTCCTTTTCAGGTCCAGTATTCAGGTTTCTTTAACAGGAGCCAACATGTGGGGCCAACTTGTGGGGCATAAATTCTCCTGTTTTGTGGCTAATTCTGGTTATAGCATCTAGTTCCTCTACCAGGCACCCTAGGAGCATTCCCAAGTATGTCAGTTTGGACATATATCTGTGATAACTCTTTTCCTAAGCTCTTAAAAATTCCCTATTCTAGTCATAGCAATAACCTTGACATGTGAACAGGCTAGAGAAATACTTTAATGGAATTAAGAGGTTTCTTTATGATCAGACAGGTTTGTCTCTTAGTAGTTGGTTGTAGTTTATTTGGTAGATGAATTAGAATGAGACAAAGAGGAGACTGGTGGTGAACTGCGGGATGGCTTGTTTGTACTACAAAAACTCATTAATTATTGTATTTGCAACTGATGAGAGAAATTCTGTCACTTATAGCCTGTTGTTTGCCTCTGACAAGAAACAACTAAGTTTAGGAGAGACAACATGCCACACTTCCTTATCCCAGAATATTAAAGTATTTGATAAATACTAAATTTGAAGGAGGAAAAGAGAGAAATCTCCAGTGAACTTTTCCTTGTAGTGCCAGTTTACTAACTGATTGTGGTGAAACTTCATCACAGTTATCAGAGTAAAGTGTAGGAAGTTCAGGAAAGATCTTTGTATTATTCTAAACTTTTGCATTTGATAGTCAGTTGTCTGCAGGAATCTTTCCTAGTAAGGTGTCAATAAACAGAAGTATTTATCTGCTGCAAGGAAAATGTATTTTTCCACCATAGATTTAAAGAGTCTATCATTATCTCTCTTGTGTAAGTATTTCCTGTAAGATTTGCAGGCTGTAAATGACTGAGAATAGTACTGATTAAGTATGATATTGCTGTACACTTCTGGATATGCTAGGAGAGAATTCACAAAAACCACTATCTACCTTATGTTTTACCTTAAAGATGCATGATAGATATATATAAATCATTCCCATGGCTATTATCATCTCTGTACAGAACCCAAAGATACTTGGTATCTAACTCCAAGCAGATTTGGAGACTAAGGTCTAAAACTTGACTACGGTTTTGAACATAATTGCAATCTACTGTACAATGGTTAGCACCATTTGTCCATTCTTGTTGTCAATGAAGAATGGGAAAATACCAGTCACATCTTTAAGAAAGAGGTTTAAATAGCATATACTGCAATATATTTTATGCAGAGTAAAGGTATGGTACTAATCATAGGGCAAAAAATAAAATTGTTGGATAATTCAGCTTCTAAATAACTGGATGATGCATTCTAATCCCAGATATTTAGTATTTATGAGACCTTATGCTGATGTAACTTTCTATATAATTTTGGGGTAATAGATGATTAATTTTCCCTAATAATTTTTAGTTTGATAATATAGTTTTATTATTCCATACAGTTCTTTATAATAAATTTATGCAGTGCCCCAAAGGAGTCTTTTTAGCAGTTCAAGTGAAGTAGTATTTCTCACTAAACCTTTATAAGATACCTTATAAAATGAAGTACCTTGAGGCACCAATTTATAGAAGTAGTTTCTAATGCTAAAAACACTGCAAAGCAGAACATTTTTCTGTAATATGCTGGAGTAAATTTCTTTTGTTAGACCAGAAGAGTTCTCCTCATAAAGTATGTGCTGTCAATGACCATCTGATCTTAATAAAAACATTCCTATAAAATAATTCTTTTGAAGCATTATTACTTCAGGCTCTGAACTCATTAGTTTTTACAGCTATATAGAGAGGTTTAGATGGAATATCACTAAACCAGCATGCTGGTGCTTATCATACTGGTAGTTTAGTGAATAACATTATTTCTTTTAAATCAGGTACAGATTTTATTTGCAGAGATGTATGTAATTCTATTTCTCGTTTCTCAATGCTTCTCTAAATTCAAACATAAACATTTTGTGCATTCTTGTACACTTTTTATAGTTTAATAGTTTTCATCAGATATTAAGCATTTAACCAACTATTTTTATATTTTATTTCCTCCACTCTGAATACATTTGTATTTCCTGCAAGTTGTCTGGAATTAATTCTCAGACATACTTCAGAATCATTCTAATGTGGACAGGTAAAAATATTTAGGATCTGTGTAGCTTCAGTTCTCAGCTACGTATTTTCTGTTACCAATCTGTGAACAGAGAAGTGCTTCCTTGTGGTTCTTATTCCCCTTTCTAATATGACCCTTATAGCATATCCTAGTCAGCTACAAAGGTAGAATTCATCTGACCTAATATAGATAACAGAATGACAGAACCACAGAATGGTTGAAGTTGGAAATAACCTTCGGAGCTCATCTAGTCTAAGCCTCCTGTTCAAGCAGGACAGCCTAGAGCAGGTTGCCCAGGACCATGTCCAGATGGCTTTTGACAATCTCCAGGAAAGGAGACTCCACAACCTCCCTAGGCAACCTGTTCCAGTGGTCAGTAACCCACACAGTAAAGATGTGCTTTCTGATGTTCAGGTGGAACTGGACCCAGTACTCCAGGCATGGCCTCGTCAATGCTCAGTAAAGGGGAAGGATCGCATCCCCCAACCTGGCAATCCTTTGCCTAATGCAGTCCAGAATGATGTTAGTCTTCTTTGAAACAAGGGCACATTGTTTTCTCATGTTCAACTTGGTGTTCACCAGAATGATAGGTCCTTTTTCTGCCAGGCTGCTTACTAGCTCCGTGGCTCCCAGCAAGTATTGGTGCCTGGGGTTCCTCCCCAGGTGCAGGACTTTGCACTTTTCCTTGTTGGTTCCTTGTTGTTGCACAAGGTTCTTGTCAGTCCATTTCTCCAGCTTGTCTAGGTCTCTCTGGATAGCACCACTGATGATGAGTCATCCACTTCCCCAGGTTTTGTGACATCTGCAGATTTACTGAAGGTACACTCTGCTCCATCATCTAGATCATTAAAGATGACATTAAGCATGACTGGAACCAGCACTGACCCCTGGGGAATTCTTTTTACTGGCCTCGAACTAGACTGTGCACTACTGATCACCAATCTCTGGGCCTGGCCATTCCACCTGGTTTTGATCTACTTTATCTTCTGCCCATTCAGCCCATAATTCAGTATGGATACCTATATTGTAAAATTCTTCAATATAGACACTTACACTGTAAAACTCTAAAGCTGAGTTACTTGATTAAATTTCTTACAAAAACAGTGAAGATAAACAGACACTTCTGAGATGTTCTTCATCTTACTTCAGAGTAGATATCTACACCTGATCATATGTATTGATCCTTTATAGTGTCTGTTTCTCTCCATTATCTATAAAGTGAAAATGCTTGATCAAAAATAGCTGCCTACTTTAAATACGTGTAAAATTAAGGAGTGTTCAGTTTTTCTATAGAAAGCTCCAAAATCTGTCCAGAAGGTGGTTCTGCACCTTTTTGTTTGCTTTTGTTGTGTTTGTTTTTGTCTATGCTGTTTGGTGCTGCAAGTTGTTTTTTGTTTGTTTTATTTTTAATTAATTCTGAATACATCCTACTAGTTGGTGGTACAATTAATGGGGGGTAGTCAGTATTAAGATGTCTGGACTGAGGTAAGCACTTTGTGAAGCTAATAGAAAAATGA
The DNA here is from genome assembly GCF_040182565.1 of Anser cygnoides. NCBI lineage: Eukaryota > Metazoa > Chordata > Aves > Anseriformes > Anatidae > Anser > Anser cygnoides. The sequence goes on along the minus strand of NC_089873.1, from coordinate 164,886,532 downwards.
AAGAGTCACTCAGAGATGTCCCAAAAGACCTAAGTGATCAAAGTAGTATTTCAAGCAAAAATTAAAATATATACTTGCATATATATATGTATTTAACTGCAGTTCAGTTTGAAGTTCCTATATCTTATAGGTTTCTAGTGTTCTTTCTTTAATTGAACAGTGACTGTCCCTAGATAGCTCCCTTTGGACATACATGATAATGCTTTGGTTCTAGTATGGCTGAAGACCTCAAGACACAGCTGATGCCTTTTTTTTTTTTTTTTTTTAAATCCAAAGATGAAATATGCTGAAATTATTTTGACTGAATGGATTCAGTATTGTAGACTTTCTATGTCAATAACCAATGTATTCCTAAAAAATGTGCTACACAGAAAAATGGAAGGATCTCTTTTGTTTCTTTCAGTTTTGCATATATTAAATAATTTATTTTTACAGTATGTCTACTCCTAGTTCCCACTGTTAAGTATCATTCCATTTATTAGCAGCTGCTTGCTTCCAAATGGGTTTGTGTATAAAACATAATTTCCTATACAAAGAGTGAGAAAATATGTAATAAGGCCTTCAGAATTGGATCCTTCATAGGAAGAATGTTAAACAAGCTAAAGAAAGAGAAAGAGACATTTGAAATCTCTCTATGATTTAGATAACTAATTTATGGTCAAATTTCATGGGCTAGAACATCCTCCTGGATCCAGCGCTTAAGTAATATGGGGAATGCATAGTTGACCTTCACTTTTCCCTGCTTCAGGACTTACCAAAAAAAAAAATTAAGTCTTGTTGACCTACATACTAGGTAAGCATTTTAACTATTAAAAATGAAATAAAAACACAGTAACTAGAGAATAAAAGAATTTCTTGCCTGGTTATAGGGGGAAGGGAGAGAAGGATTTTCCTTTTTTATTTATTTATTTTATTAGAGATTATTGGTGTTTTTCCGGGCACCGGATCTCAAGTGCAGAACCTCTGAGTAAATTACGTATGTGTGGAGAATAGAAGGAAAATTTCTATTATCCATCCTTCCTTACTTACTAACTTTGGACAGCATTCTTCTTAGTAACTACCTTTTTTTCTCTGGTTCTGTGTTCACCCTCGCATTAGTCCTCTGAGTCCTAACATTTTCAGTCTTGCTCAGGAGGAATGGATGTGGGGTGTTGGTTAGAATGAGCTAGAAATATGAAACACTCCGCAGTGTAAAACAGCTGACAGAACACATTGCTTTGACAGTGCAATTTAATTCTCCACCTTCTATAAAACATACTTTTTTCTGCCAATGGCTGAGACTCAGATACTTCAGAGCCATTATTAACTAACCCCCTTCATCACCTGAAATCTTACAAAATTTATCTTTAAAAAATATGTGTTAAGTGGATACAATAACATTTATTTTGTATTGTCCAGTTTAATAATTTATACAATGGAACAGTGATCAGCTACTACTCTGAAGGATTTTTGTTGTTGTTGCTGTTGATTTTGGTTTGGTTTGGTTTGGTTTTAGCAAAAAACAGCCAACCAAACAACAATAAAAACAACAACAAAAACCTGTACAGAATCTCAGGTTTGATTTGGACATGAAAAATAATAGCAAAATAATGCTATTTAGAGTATTTAGAATATTTAGAGGCACAAGACCGTCTGTATCTTTGTGTACAGAAGCAATTTTAAGATAACATTCTGACGTTTTTGGTGGTCAGAAGAGGGAGCTCTTGAACTATGGCACAGTGCTTCTGATAGATTCTAAACAGTACACCTTTATTCTTTCCACAATTAAAATTAAACTGTGTAATACTTAAAATACTTGAAAATAGCCCAATCAGTCAAAGTGGTGTGTACAAGGTGTTATCACTGCCTTTTAAATATATGTAAACAAGACTGTAAGTAAAAGAGTTAAGAATTGCATAACCTGCAAGCAAAGATTAAAGCAGAAATAGTTAGTCTCTCCCACTACAGACAAATCAGAAACATGCTTATAATCAGAGAGAAAGTATTACTTAGTTTAATTAAGTATCTGTAAGATGTTGGTGAGAAAAGTTATTATTTGTATTTAATAATATTAGGAAAAATATATTTTTCTAATAATAGTATTTTAAATATATATGTGTATATATATTTGGTCTGTGTTATTTATCTACACTCAATCAATCAATCAATCAATTTTAGTAACCTATTTAGATCTGGACAAAGGTTGTCAATATGAATACACCCACAACTCGAATCTGATATCCTATCGTCATTACTTAGGAAGATTTTTCAAGGCTATGGGTAGGACTTTAATACTACTGACATATGTAGTATGTATGTCACTTAGGATGGAATTTCTTTTACCTGTGTCAGTCATCTTGGAGTATCTAGTTGTTAAAGTTCTCCCTATTGGCAATGTAATGAAAGAGGTACTAATAGTGAAGGAATAATTGACTTATCCTGATGTAGATATCCCAGATAGTTGGAATGAATCATCCTTTTTTTTTTTTTTTTTTTTAAAACTTGGTTGTTTAAATTAATTAGAGAGCTCAAAATATTTTGGTTTTAGATTGCTAAAATGCCTTCTAGTTACTAATTAGGCAGGAAATCATCCTTAGGTTATCCAGGCCACCTACACAGAACTGTAATAGATCATAAGACCTATGCAAGACCCATGCTCTTATGGTAGCTTGAGCCAGGCCTCAAGTCTCGGGTATATCAATAATAACAGAAGCTTCTGTTACTAAATTGTACACCTGAATTAGGTTATCTGAATCAGGAGCCAAATGTTAACATAAAGAAATTGTGAGCTTTAAAATGGCAATCTGCATTTATCAACATTTAAATTATAGAAAAACTTATTTCACAATACATTTTTCACACTTATCTATTAGTCCAGTTACTGAAGAAATCATCAGAAGAAATCATTCAAATAAGTGAACTAATTTAGCAATGAAGATTAATACTTTACTAGACTGCACCTGCACTAAGGTCTCCAGTAGGCTGAGGAAATGATTATTCACCTCTGTCTGACACCTGCAAGTGCCCCATCTAGAGTACCAGTTTCAGGTTTTGACCTCATCTGGAGTACCAGAAAGATGTTGACATAGTGAAATAAGTCCGGAGAAGAATCACCAAAATAATTAGGAGACCAAACACATAACATCAAAAAAAAAAAAAAAAAACAAATTGAAAACTTAACTGGGCAAGATTATAGGTCACATGATGTTTTGAAGTTTGCCCTTGCTTTGAGCAAGGAATTGGATGATGTGACCTTCAAAGGTGCCTTCCAATATAACTATTTCATGGTTGTATGTTTTTATATAGATCTTGGAGGTTGATTCTGAACCTATCAGGTAATTCATGGTGTATCTAAATGTCTGCATGGCTTCTCTGATATTTTAGTAGTATGAACAGGTGACAGCAGGGTGGGAGAACATCTGCCTTGTATTTCTAAGTACTTTCAGTTGAGAACATGCTTAATTCACATGCTTGCTTATTTATAAGTGCATGAATATGGCAAGGATGAAAATGGCTTACCATAACAGCTAATCAATTTCCTAGGCAGTTCAAGTCACAATGCTATCCTTTTACCTATTAACATTACAGCTCTTCTAGTGCCAATGGTGGGATCAGGAACAGATATACCAATCTCTCTTCAAAGCTCTCAGCAAAAGATTTAATTCATTACTAGATGTAAAGTAGACATATGTTTTCTTGAAACACAATAAATATAAGGGCAATTTCCCAAATGAAGAAAAATAATATAAGGTTATATATCAAAGGGATCAAAAGCCCGAAAAGAAACATGAAATTAAGTGGTCAAATAGTTCCATAATGCACTACCAGTCTCCTGAACTATCATGTCATCTGTGTTATGTATTGAGGCTTAAAATGTATCTATCTATATTTATATCATCTAAATCTACATCTATGTCTGTGTAAAATAAAATTTTAATAATGAATGATCAATAAATAAAGAAAGCTTTAGAAGCACATCCTTTGTTATAGTTAAGAAATATATTTAAGGAACGATTCTGTAAAATGAAAAAAATGCGAATAGATTTATACAGAAAGTTAGAAAATGTATCTTAACCAGGTATGTATCTTAATGTATCTTAACCAGAAGGAAAATCATCAATGGTTTTTTTATCTTAGTGGCTTTAAAAAAAAAAAAAAAGTCTTTTCCTATAAATATGGACATACCTACCTAGTAATAATTCTACCATATTTCATGGGAATAAAAAAAAATAATAATAATAAAGAAAAATGAAAGCTTTTGTTCCAGGAGCTATCAAACTTTGTACCAGATGGCCCTCTGCCATTCATATGCGCTAAAGTGACATTTATATAATTCATTATGATATGACATGTCTGGATTAATTAAAGGCACTGCTCACTGGTAAAACATATTTTTAGCAATTAAAGCAATTTAGGAAAAGCAAGGAGGCAAACTAGAAAATCTGATCAGCAGTGTCTCCAGTGACCATGAAGCACAGTGTGAGAACCACTATACTAAACTGCATTAACATTTTTTCTGACCTTTTTGTTTATACTGTAATGCTCTTTTATCTAACATCCTCTTGATGTCAGAAGCATGAATTACTTCTAGCATTTATCAAATAAAAATTCTCTATCTCAGACAGATCTACTAGTCCCCTGAAAAGTTCAAGGATGCTTTTTAATACACCCTATGAAGTTTGGTGTCAAGGTTAAATTGCTCTGATTTTTTTCTTCAGTAGATGCATTCTGACAGGTATGCATTTAAACACCATAAAATAATGAAATAAATAAATAAATAGTCCTGCTTTTTATAAGTCTACAGGGCCTGGAGAAATTATTCTAAAAATAACTAAATGTGTAATTCCTTTAGCTAATTTATTTCCAATTTGATTACCACACACACACACACACAAAGCTTTTCCAAAAGCAGTTCATTTTTATATATGCTCTTCCAAATCACATTTTCTCTCTCTCTCTCATATAGTCTCCATTATGTTCCACAGATGTGGAATTCAAAAGATAAACTACAAAAATATTGTGCTATGACTTCCTATATAGCACTGTCAATTTCTAATGAGGGATGAAACATTGATTAGTCATTATGATGAAACACAAAAGAAGTACAACACTTCAGAAGACTCTTCTGGTGTTCACAAGTGGCTATTTGTACACAATAGTAGAGAAGATGGACTGCATAAAAAGAAGCATAGCCAGCAGGTCAAGGGAGGTTATTCCCACCCTCTACCCACCTGGAGTATTGCATCCAGTTCTGGGGCCCCCAGCACAAGGATCTCTTAGAGTGGGTCCAGAGGAAGGGCCATGAAAACAAGCGGAGTGCTGGAATACCTCTCGTATGAAGGGTGAGAAAGTTGGGTTGTTTGTCCCGGAGAAAAGAAGTAATTATTACAGCTTTTCAGTACATAAAGGGGGCTTATAAGAAGGATGGATAAAAATTTTTTACAAGGGTCTGTAGTGACAGGACAAGGGAAAACTGATTTAAATTGAAAGGGGATAGATATAGATTGGATATAAGGAAGAAATTTTTCACAATGAGGGTGGTGAGACAGTGGAACGAGTTGACCAGAGAAGTTGTGAACAACACATCATTGTCAGTGTTCAAAGATATGTTGGATGTGGCTTTGAGCAAACTCATCTAGTTAAAGATGACCCTGCCCATGGCAGAAGTTTTGGACTAGGTGATTTTTAAAGGTCCCTTCCAACCCAAACCATCCTATGATTCCATGACTGGTGCATGCCTATGACTAAGAAGTCAAGCAAAGGGAGCAGGAGACCTGCATGGATGAGCAAGAATCTCCTGGCAAAACTAAAGCAGAAGAAAAAGTATACCTAAAGTGGAAAAAGGGACATGTCACTTGGGAGGAATATAGGAATGCTGTCAAAATATGCAGGGATGTGGCAAGGAAGGCTAAGGCCTCTTTGGACTTAAATCTGGCAAGAGATGTCAAGGACAAGAAGAAGAGCGTCTTCAAATACATCAGTGGCAAAAAGACTAGGGAAAATGTGGGCCTGCTGCTGAATGGGGTGACCACCTTGGTGCTGAAGGAAATGTAGAAATTTTTATATAAAAAAATTAAAATAATAATAAGAATTATACTTTCTTTACTTCCATATTTACTGTTAAGGCCAGCTCTCAGGAATCCCCGATCCTGGAGACAGGACAGAAAGTCTGGAGAAAGGAAGACTTTGAGGAGGATCAGGTTAGAATTCATCTAGGGAAAACTGATATACAAAAATCTATGGGCCCAGATGGGAAGCACCCACAAGTGGTAAGTAAAGAAGTAAAGGTATAAAGTTGCAGAAGGAAAAAAAAAAAAAAAAAAAAAAGGAAGACTGGTTTAAAGCAGCCTCTTCTGTGCTACAGTCTGTAAAAATAGCCAAGGTTGCCCCATCCCAGGTGCAGAGTCCAGCACTTCCTCTTGTTGAACTTCACAGAACATAGACTCATTAAGGATGTATTTACATCTGTGGGGAAAGTGGAGAACTATATCTTAAAATTATATGCAAATAACAGAAGGAGAACAAGTATTAAACCACTTTACACATTCCCAATATTGCTTAAGGAAAAAGAGTTATTACTGTTTCTATATTTTGACATATGGCCTTCATGTTCAAGAGCCCTATCATAAATTTCCATCATATCTATTTCCAAAGAAAAAATCGTACAATCACCCATATTCCTATAAAATTGAATACTCGTTATCTTCCTTGTTTCCTTCTTCTCAAGAGGCGTATTTCCTGTATTTCCTTTTTTCCTTTTTTTTTTTTTTTGTATGCAATTGAAATGGCAAAGAACACTTAGCCTAATCATAGTCACAGAATAAGAACTCTTGTTGTGTTTAGCTAATCACACTTTCATTGCAAGAATAATAAAAATATAGACTGAAATATCTAAGTACAAATTAACTTTCTTTTTGACTGAGTCATTGAAATAATTTCAAGAACAGTGCTAATTGCCCAGACATAGGACCTTTCTGGAAGATTTTCCCTGTCCCTTATGAACTGGGCAATTTCTCTATTCCTCTTCGAGCATTTGGACTAGCAGTTGAAACAGAAGACATACCAAAGAAAAATGTGGTTTTATATTAGAATCTAGGCACCTTACAGAGGTAAGTAGCTGTTACTGCACGATTTTTCTCCTGGCAAAGATAGGTTATAGCATGGTGATGATACAGAGTAAGCTCCGACTTTTCATTTTTTGCTTATTGAAAACTAACTAGTTTTAATTATCAAGCTTACCTTTGTGTCACGTAGGTCATTATCTTTTAAGCTAGGGGAAAAGAAAACACATCAAAACCAAATGTAACTTACTGTATATAGTATACCAATATATCTCAAAACATTCCAGTATTTTGCAGTATTTCCTTGTGTGTTTATCTCATAACTGTACTTTCATCAGAGTTTATATGCTGCAAGCTATAACTCCAAATTTTATAATTTCTGTAAATTATAAATAATTCAGAAATAAAAAGCAGTTTCTGTTTATATGAAGTTATGTCATATAACATGGATGTTTCAGTATCAGAAAATCTGAAGGTGTTCAGAAGACAGAATTATTGATCAAAACATGCAAGTAAATGAAATTATATAATTAACTGCTGATGAATTTTCTTATTTTACATACCTTGAAGAGCAGGTCAAAAGAAAGTTAGACATGTATGTTTTAAAGTGCAGTGTAAAATTTCAAATTACTTTCAAATTAAAATTGTTAGCAATTCCTAATAAAACCATATAAAATATTACAACGGTCTATTATTTTTTAGATTTGATGCATTTATTTATTTATTTATTTTAAAACATATGTATAAAGAGAAGTAGTTATAGAAGTCTGCAACCAAATTTTCATTTCAGTCATGATTTTTCAGTTCCTTTGAGCTTATGTCCTCTTTGGATATGACTTCATAGTCATAGAAGGAAGTCATAGGAGGAAAAAGAAATTCAACAGAGCAAATTCATGGTGCTTGATATTCCAACCTTTACAGTATTATTGTTTGTATACTGAAAGTCTTCAAGTGACTTAAGACACTCTCACCTGTATCAGTGCGAATTCTAAAACAGTCCCTGAATGAGGTGCCTTAAAACACTGAAAATACATTTTTCATAAATAGATAACTCAAGCAGAAACACCTGGAGCACTCTTTGATTTAACGAGTACAGTTAAAATGGCTTCTTGGCAAATATTCCTCAAATAGATCTTCAAATACCAAGTTTAAAGGTCAAACTGAAAAGTTCAGTTTGGCAAAGAAGTGACACTGTCACAACCGTAACTAAAACCTGTTCATGATGATACAATTATTTAGAAAAAAGAAAAAAAAAAGTATGGATCTTATTAAAAATGGGAAAAAATATCCACAATAATTACAAAAATATGAATTTATTTTTATTCAATAGGGTTTGACTGTATGGTTTTGATATTTTAGATTAATTTATACTAGGTTTTTAGACTAATATTGCACAAATACTGACCTAGTACCTTTTGACACTGGCCATTGTAAATAAGGCAAGATCTAGTTGTAGATACTTACATCAACCAGTCACCCTTTAGTATAATTATAGAATTATGCATGAGTACAAAAAAAAAAAGAAATCATTTGAAAGGAAAAAGCTTTTTAACATCAAGCCAAAGCAATAACTCTGTCTTTACAATAACTTCCAAAAAAATAAAAATCCCCTAGCTAGTTGGAAAAATCATAGAATCACAGAATGGCTTGGGTTGGAAGCCATTCTTAAAAATCACCTAGTTCCAACCCCCTTGCCATGGGCAGGGACACCTTCCACTAGACCAGGTTGCTCAACGCCCCATCCAGCTTGGCCTTGAACACTTCCAGGGAAGGGGCATCCATAACTTTGCTGAGCAACTAGTTCCAGTGCCTCATCACCCTCATAGTCAAGAATTTCTTCCTTATATGTAATCTAAACTGACCCCCTTTTAGTTTAAAGCCAATCCCCCTTGTCCTATCACTACACTCCCTGACAGAGTCCCTCCCCAGCTTTCCTGGAGGCCCCCTTTAGGTACTAGAAGGCCACTAGAAGGTCTCCATGGAGCATTCTTTGCTCCAGGCTGAGCAACCCCAACTCACTCAGCCTGTCTTCATAAAAGGTCTGATCATGTTTTTTGTTTGTTTTGTTTGTTTTGTTTTAATTTTGTATTTTTTAATGAGGGTATATGTAATGACATAGGTGGCATGCTCTAATGTTTGTTACAGATAGATCTCATTGTTGATATCCAATCCTGTAAATGCTTAATCATGCTGGCAATTCTTCTGTCACTGAGGACTGAGTTCAGTCATAAGTTTAGCCTTCCAATATCTAATCCAGACAATCTAACGTGAAGATATTTGACATAGTATTAACATAGAAAAACGATAAAGCTGGGATTCCTTTGACCACTGGTAACAGTGGTCTGAAACTGCTTGTACCATTAATATAAACTTTGTTTACTTTGTTTAGACACATCATAAATACATTTACTTATTTAAGTGATTACAGAGGTAGACCGACACAAAATGTGAGTTTAGTGACATAATGACCTTGAAGTCATTGATTTGAAGCGACAACTAAAAACAAGCAAACAAACAAAATACAAATATATTCTAAAGGCGGTTTCTGCAGTCTCATCTAGTAAGTGAAAAATGTTGTTTAGTATATTTGATCCAAAAAGATCTGTATGTGTGGTATCCAATTAAATTAAAGTGGTCTATTTAAAAGATTAGAACATATTTGGGGAAGGAATTATATGGCTTCTCTGCCAAGGAATACTGGAAAGTTGGTGACTAGAACAAAATGTTTAAAATAGAAAGACGTGACTTAAATTTTACTGAGAAAAGGATAAATGTTTTATTTGTATGTAATGTCGATTAATAGATATTTACTGAGTCAGACTATTAATTTCCTTTATTTACCAAGAGGTTATGCATGCAGCTGAAGAAATGACCAGCTGTAATTGGTCACCATCTCAAGGGAACAAGGGATGATTCTTGTTAGACTGGAATGACATAAAACTGGATCATGACCAGTTGGAGCAGACTTTCCTTCTTCAATATGCCCATATTTCCCTGCTGAGAACACTTCTGCCAGAACAGGCTTCTGTCAAAGTTCTCAGTGTGCCTTGTCCATCACCATGATGAATCAGCATTTTATTCTGTAACAGGTTTCTAATGAGAATTAGTTATTTAACTGCTTCCATCTTTAATGAAGAATGATACGTTGTACTGGGTCTGCCTGCGATGAATTTAACATTCCCTGCAGTGGCCCATATAGTGCTGTGATCTGTAATCGTAGGTATAACAGCCCTGGTATCACACCAGTGTTTTGTCTATTGCTGAGCAGTGCTGGCACAGCACCAAGACTCTCTCCAAAACAGCTCAGGCTTGGGGTGAGCAAGAGGTGGGGAGGGGACATCACCAGGGCAGCTTAACTGACCAAAGGGATATTCCATACCATATGAAGTCACACTCAGCAATAAAAGGTGGGAAACTGTAGGTTTTCTGTCATGTAGATATGTCACATATCTGCCTTAAAGAGAGACGTCAAGCCAGATTCTGAAAGGGATTGACTGTACGTTTCTTATACATAAAATCTATTTATGTCAGCAGAAAAGTGTTATTCAAATATCAGGAGATAACAATCATATAATGGCCAGTACAAACATAAATTAAATATTATCCTTCGCAACAAAAACATGTCATTTGTAACTTCTTACAGATTTTAAAGGTGTGTACCTTTCAAATTACATTAACTGAAGGGTACTGGAACAGGCTGCCCGGGAAAGTGGTTGAGTCACCATCCCTGGAGGTCTTCAAAAAACATGCAGATGTGGTGCTTAGGACATGGTTTAGTGGTCAACTTGGCAGTACTAGGTTAAAGGTTAGACTAGATGATCTTAGAGGTCTTTTCCAATCTAAATGATTCCATGATTCTGTGATTAATTTATCATTAATTTCTGTTATGATTGTGCTAGATCAAATGAAAGTTATAACATGACCTCTTACTTTGTTCCATTTTTATTGAGAAAGTTATGTAAAATCTTAAACTTTGGCACAAAGAGCTAGTGAGCATTCAGTTAGGCACCAGGAAGCTCTAATTAAGTTCTGTGATTCTTTTTTTTTTTTAAAACTAATTTTCTCTTCCCAAATTAAAAAATATTTTTGTGTTATTATTTCCTTCATTCCTTCAAAATTGTTTAGATGTGTTTGATATTGCAGTTCCCAATGCTGTACATGATTTGCCTATTTTGACTTCATCAGACTAATTTCTTATATTTTATTTGCTCTTTCCTTTAGCTTTTACTTGTTCCTTTTAATAAGCAATGTTTTTGTTTGGTGGTTTTGTTTTTGTTTTGTTGTTGTTGTTGTTTTTTCCCCAAAACTTAATTTAATTCCATAGATGGTGGAAATAAACCACCTGACCAAAAGATCTTGCCTTTGTAATAATTTCTGGCAAAGGATAAAGGGAGAGATTTTAATTGGGTATTTTCTTTCTTCTCTTCTAAGACACAGCATTCCAGTCCACTGTCTATTGTATGTCATCTGAAAGCTCCACATCTCAGTAATCCCTTAAATGCATTCTTAATGTCACTGAGGGATTGTGGGTTTGGTGGTGCAAGAACTGACATTTAATCCAAGGTTTATTTCCTGAGTGGGAAGGGTAGGGAGTAGATAACAAATTCTACTCTAAGATTTCTGTTCTAACCCATACTGTCCCAAATTCACACACAAACTTCACACTGTAATCACCTCCCCAGCTGCTCTGGTCGAGATTGGACCCACACTATGGATCCGGAGTAACAGGAAACTCACTCTGACAACTCAGCATGACTAAGACCCAGTCACAACATACATTTCTGCCCTGCACTTTGTCTTTAGAATGGACTTCAAACTCCACCCCCCAGAAGGCCATTGTCTTCACTATTTATTGGTTCCTGAATTAATCTGGTCTCCTTTTCCAAATGTGCAACAAGGGTGTGAAGCTGACAAGTTAAATAACAAAGTTAACTTTTGCTTCTCTGTTTGCAGTCGGATGCTGGATTAACATAGTCAGTCAGAGCTAGGCAGTTGTCCAAGTCTCATTTGCCTCACTATGTCCAGATATGCGTCACCCCATGGTACTTAAGTACTATGTTATTTCCTTATTCTACCTCACTGGTGTTTCCTAATTTCTCAGCCTTCTTCCACTGTATCATTTAGGCCTGTGATGGACAAAGAAAAAAAGAAAAAGTGTATACATCAACAACAGTCCAAGTCTATTTCTGTTCTAGAAAACCTCCCATCCATAGGTTTGAAGAACCCTATGCAGAGACATATCTTCTACTATATGACTTTTCCAGTTCTCAATTTGTATAGATGTATTTGATTTTCATTTTGACTGGCTTTGCAACCTCTTCTGATTCTCATTTGCAAATATTTGTCACAGAGAATGTTTATTCATCTGACTGTTCAGATAAATGCCAAACATGTAGCTGGAATTCATTTAATTGCATACATGCATTTCAGGTATAAAATTGTATTGAATTACACAGCTGGAACATCAGCTCTTAAATATTGAATTCCAAGGAGGGATAGTTAACTAGTAAGCCACAGGGCTTACTAGTTTTGTGTTTTGTCTTGTTTTGTTCTTTCACACAAAACACCTGTCAAATAAAGGCAAATATTTTCATATTTGAAAGCAATAGCTTCATAACAGAAATTCTGGCAATAAAATAGGAAAAAATTAAATAATGTGACTGTATATGTGTTTTGCTGTTGTTTGTTTTTCAGATGAACCTATAACCTAATGATACTGGTTTCAAGAACAGTAATCAGAGATCCCAATTGTAGGTCTAAATAAATAAATATTTATGATAGCATTTTGCTCCGCATAAAGAAATCTATATTTTATTTTCTAGTATATTTTTTCTGTCCATTTTAAAATAAATTTAGTAAATGAACGAAATCACAGATGTAAACATGTATCTGCAACTAAGATTTTGAAAATTTCAGAACATCAAAAGTGCAACAGAACGAAATAGCAACTGAAAAAATCAATCAACTTGGCAACTGTCATTATCCTCTGCTTCCTTCAGAAAAAAAAAAAAAAAACCACACTTTTTTTTTGTTTTTAAAGAGTCATTATTTTGGTAATCTGAAAACTCACAGAGTAGATTAATTAATTGGACTCTGTATTGGGTTTACATGGCAAGGATTTCTTAGGAAGGGGCTGCTGGGGTGGCTTCTGTGAGAAGAGTCCCCTGTTAGGTAAGAGCCGGTTCCAGTCGGCTCCAAAGGGGACAACAGCAACTGAGAGAGAGAAGAGAGAAAATGTAAAAGAACCAGCCCTGCAGACCCCCAGGTCAGGGCAGAAGGAGGGCAGGAGGTGCTCCAGGCACTGGAGCAGAAGTTCCCCTGCGGCCTGTGGAGAGGCCCCTGGTGGAGCAGGCTGTCCCCCTGCAGCCCATGGGTCCCACACGGAGCAGATCTCCATGCTGCAGCCCGTGGAGGAGCCCCCGGTGGAGCAGGTGGATGTGGCCTGGAGGAGGCTGCGGCCCATGGAGAGCCCCCGCAGGAGCAGGCCCCGGGCCGGAGCTGCAGCCCGTGGAGAGGAGCCCACGCAGGAGCAGGGGTCCTGGGGGCAGCTGTCGCCCGTGAGGGAACCGTGCTGGAGCAGTTTGCTCCTGGGGGATGGATGGACCCCGTGGTACGGAGTCGTGTGGGAGCAGTTCTTGAAGAGCTGCTGCCTGTGGGAAGCCCAAGCAGGATCAGTTTGGGAAGGACGGCATCCCGTGGGAGGGACCCCACATGGAGCAGGGGCAGAGAGTGACCGTGAAGGAGCGGCGGAGATGACTGACTGCAGCCCCCATACCCCTTTCCCCTGTGCTGCTCGAGGGGAGGAGGTAGAATTGGGTGGGTGGGTGACGGAGAAGGTGCATTTAGTTTGCTTTTAGTTTCTCACTGCTCTAGTATTTCAGTAATAGTCAATAAATTATATTAATCTCTGAATGCTGAGTCTGTTTTGCCCATGATAGTAATTGGTGAATGATCTCCCTGTTCTTATCTCAGCCCTTGAGGCCTATGAATCATATTTTTTCTCCCTTTCCCTTTGAGGAGGGGGAGAGAGAGAGCAGATGTGGTGGAGTTTTGCTGCCCAGAAGGGTAAAAATACCACAAACCTCAAACAAATAATGGCGATGAAAAATATTTTCAGAATTCATAAATCATAGAATCATTCAAGTTTGAAGGGACCCCAGGAGCTGTCTAAAGTAAAATCTCCTGCTGAAAGCATGGTTGACACTGAATTCAAACCCATCGCTCAGGGCTTTCTTTAGCACTTTTACTTCAATGAACAATCAAAGGACTGGGATAGATAGAGCTTCATAAGCTAAAGAAATTTCTCAAAATATTTATGTATTTTTCTTAACATGTAAATACATTTCCTAAGAATTATTGATGAATACTCTCCAAAAAATAGTCAATTTCAAAACATAGAATCATAGAATGTTTTGGTTTGGAAGGGACCTTAAAGATCATCTAGTTCCAAGCCCCCTGCCATGGGCAGGGACACCTCCCACTAGACCAGGTTGCTCAAAGTCCTGTCCAACCTATTCTTGAACAAACACGTGTCTGTTTTTTCCGGGGAGACATTAGAGATATATAAGTGAATTCTCCAGTAAAACTCTAAGAAGGGAAATGGAGAGGTTATAAAGAATGACCACTATCTCAGCATAAAAATGATTGAAGGATAACATAAATCCTTAAATATAAATATAAATTATACAGAGTAATACAAACACATGATAACAGCTATTCTGTGCCTATCTTTACTGCTGTCATGTAGTCTGCTGCTCTTGTGTATGCAATACCCTTTTTCTCATTCGCATATATTGCTGTGTGCTGCATTCCTTTAATGAGATATATTTCAGTATATTACTCCTTAATAGCATGATGTGACAAGTAGTTGACTATGCTTTTACAAAGATGGAGAAATCAAAGACTATTCACTGGCTTAAGACAAATGTCTTAGTTAAAGGAAACATATTTTATGGTACTGAAAGGATTTTTCTTTTTTTTTTTTTTTTAATTGTACATTAAATCTTACAGACAAATCACACAGTTTCTCATTTGCACTTTGCAAGATAAATGTCTTCTGCTCTGCATTGAATAGCCAGCATCCTACTGTTTTCATCTGTTTCTGTTAAAAGAACAGGTGCAAAAAAATTGTATACCGTATACCAATAAGGTTCCCTTGATACCTTCAGTCTGAATGTATGAATTGATAGCAGCTTTCCTGAGTCACAAACAGCTTTTTGTTGAATATATTTTGTCAGGGTACTAGCATCTTGTCATGTAGCTATGTCATGTCTTATTATATTGTACAATATGATCTTATAGAAAAACAAAACCAAACAAAACATTCTCACATGAAATTCTACCTTCTTTCTGAAACCAACAAATGATAAAAGCCAGTTCACAGCATTGGACCCTGAACATACCATGTCCTCCAGGTGCTTGTTGGCCTGTGTTCAAGGATTCTTTACACACAACAATCAGATGACTGTGAGAAGGGCTGGATGAGAAAGAGATGCAGGAAACCTGTCTGTGACCTGTGACCTTTGCATGGGAGCAGCATCTCTATGCAGGTGCTCACAGTGGGTCATTGCAAGAGTTAGGCTGCAGCATTGCTACGCTGATCCTGGACCTGGTGCACTGGCGCAACTTCCCATGTGGCCTCAAGACTGCCTGGTCACTGAGGACTTGCCTACTTATCAGGCATCCTGGTCACCATCCACATCCTATCCCTGTTCTGCTGGCTGGGTACCATGGGATTGTGCCCCTTGGCAAGTCAGTGTCTTGACAGCCACCTCAACATAAGCTTGGGGCTTTCTGCCCTTGCAGGTAGCCCAACCTCATCACTCCCCGACATCTAAGATCATTTGCAGAGTCTGTCTTTAAAACTGAAAAAATAATGTTCCTAAGGTTTTGGTCTGTGCTTTAATATCCAAGTTGAAGATTAGAATTGATAAATAGCATAACGATTTTACATTTCCATGGGACAGAAATCCGTAGTAATAATATCATTTTTAACTTATGGGAAAAGTACTTTTATAATTAGAAAACACTGATGCAGAACCATTCAACTAATATCCCAAAATAACTTTATCTTGCTACATTAAGTAAGCCAAGTTTGCTCACTGAATAATGAAGAACAAAGAAGATTGAGAATGATGTGCTGGGTCTTAGTCCTATGGAGACATACTTATAGTTTACTTAAATTGGTACGTTAGTTATAAAGGGCATATGTGATACTAAGGAAGAATGAAGGAAAAGTCATCTGTAATACTGGCATTCTATATCTCTGAAAAATGCCTCATTATGTATCAGAAGTTCATCCATTACATTAATAGCTAGGCATTGTGTTAATGTTAAACAACAGATAATAAAGTTAGATTTTCTTTTGAAATTACTTTATCAAGAGAAAAAAAAATAATAAAAAAAATGAATGCACCAGCCATTCTGTTCTCTGGATTCTGAATGATGAATATTTTTAATTGTTTTAAAAGCTTCTAGAAGTTCCCAAATTAAAGAGAGAAAGAAAAATGGGAACAGAAAGAGCACATTAGATAGACAATAGAAAATCCTTTTGCACTGATAATTTAAAGCATAAATAAGATGGTTCAAATAATAAGTTCTGGTACTGAACATCAACAACAACAACAACAACAACAAAAAAGTACTGGAAGCATATCTAGTGAAAATCAATAGGATTTATGACAAATCTGACTAATCTAGTGGCCTACTATGATGGAGTGACTACATTAGTGGACAAGGGAAGGGCAACTGATGTCATCTACCTGGACTTCTGTAAGGCCTTTGACACAGTCCCACACAACATACTTGGAAAGACACAGATTAATGGATTTGATGGCTAAGAACGGTCTGGATGGCTGCAACCAGAGAGCTGCAGTCAATGGCTCAGAATTCAGGTAGGAGATCAGTGATGAATGCTGTCCCTCAGGGGTCAGTATTGGTGCAGGTACTGTTTAATACCATTACTAATGACATAGACAGTGGGATGGAGTGCACCCTCCACAAGTTTGGGGGTGACACCAAGCTGAGTAGCTTCTATTGTGTCAACACCAGATCACACAATAGAAGGAAGGGATGCCACCCAGAGGGACCCTGAAAGCCTATATAGAATCCTAGAATGGCTTGGGTTACCAGAGACTTTAAAGATCATCTAACTCCAACCCCTCTGACATGGGCAGGGATGCCACCCACTTGATCAGGTTGGTTAAGGCCCCATCCAGCCTGGCCTTGAACACCTTCAGGGATGGGGCATCCACGACTTCTCTGGCCAGCCCGGTCCAGTGCCTCACTACCCTTACAGGGAAGAATTTCCTCCTAATGTCTAATCTAAATCTATCCTCTTTTAGTTTAAGACCATTCCCCGTTGTCCTATCATTACCTACCAGAGTAAACAGTCCTACTCCATCCTTTATATAAGACCCCTTAAAAGATTGAAAGGCCTCAATGCGGTCTCCCCAGAGCCTTCTCTTCTCCAAGTTGAACATCCCCAGCTCTCTCAGTCTTTCCTCATAGGAGAGGTGCTTCAGTCCTCTGATCATCTTTGTAACCCTCCTCTGGACTCACTCTAACAGGTCCACATCTTGTGCTGGGGACCCCAAACCTGGACTCAGTACTACAGATGGGGCCTCAGAAGGGCAGAGTAGAGGGGGACAATGCCCTCCCTTGACCTGCTGGTCACACCTCTTTTGATGCAGCCCAGGACGCAGTTGGCCTTCTGGGCTGCAAGTGCACACTGCTTGCTCATGTTGAGCCTTTAGAAGGGAAAAACACAAAACAACAAAGGAAAACAAGCTCCAGTTCAATCTATTCATAGTCGAAACCTTGGGGGTGGGGGAAGAAAAAAAAAAAAAAAAAAAAAAAAAAAAAAAAAAGAAGACTGGTTTAAAGCAGCCTCCTGTGCGCTACATTCTGTACAAATATCCAAGGCTGCCCCGTCCCAGGTGCAGAGTCCGGCACTTCCTCTTGTTGAACTTCATAGAATCATAGAATCACTAAGGTTGAAAAAGACTTTCAAGATTGTCTGGTCCAACCATGACCCTACTACCAATGTCACCCACTAGACCATGTCCCTCAGCACCAGGTCCTGACTCAGCTGCTCTGCATGCTGCTGCATGTGCTTGTGCGCACCCACATCCATACGGTCAGCCCCCTACCGTGTCCTCTGGGCGATGCAAGGAAGATCATCAGCGCATGTTTAAGTTTGTACTCTTTGTTGTAAGAACAGAGTATAGTGTACATGTATACTCTTGCATTTAATGTGGGGGAAAGGAAAACATTTTGTCATAATTTTCTAAGTTCCTCTACATTCTTAACCAACTCCCACACAGCCATTCTGTATAAGCAGTATAAAGAGTTCGTGTGTAGTAAAGAATGAATATTGTAGGTTTGGTTGCAGAAGGGTGATGCACAGCTTGCCCTTTCTTTGAAAACTTGTCCTTGATTTAGATTGGCATGAGAAGCAAATAAACTGAGGGAGAACACAGAACAGGAAAATGAAAAGAGAGTTCAAAGCTCTATCCTGTCTTTCCTAACCTCCTCAACTTTCAGACAAAAAGAGAGAAAATCAAAATAATTACTAACTTACATCTCAAGGCTACCTGCATTTGAGAAGTTGCCTAGGTAGAAATTCTGTTACCAGATAGGCTTTCCTTTCCCCTCATTAGGCTGTGACAAAGCTTTTTCCTGGAAGCACCTGTTGTTGTGTACACTTATACTCAAAAAACTGTGTTCAAAAAACAACCTTTAGGAGCCTGAAAATATTTAGAAGCTGCTTTTCCTACATGGTTCCAGATTCTCCTTGAGTGCGCACAGATTAGTCATAACTGTTCTAAGATCATTAATAACTTGTGTCCCAGTTCAACAGCAGCTGTCATCTTGTACACTGGGGAAAGTGTGTTTTTTGTACAAAGTAATAAAGGCTTTTATGCTGGCAGGCATTCTTTTTAAATTCTTCCAGAAGAACACTGAAAAAGAAACCAGTAAATAATAGAAAAAAAAAAGTTTCTAAGCAAGTCATTTAATATAATAGCTAGTGCTACTAAAGCTATTACAGTAAGTTCAGAAAAAAAAAAATCAGAAAGTGGCACATATATAGAATCATAGAATCATAGAATATCCCAAGTTGGAAGGAACCCACAAGGATTATTGAGTCCAACTCCTGGCTCCGCATAGGTCTACCCAAAAATTCAGGCCATATGACTAAGAGCATAGTCCATACGCTTCTTAAACTCCGAACACAGTACTTAAGGTGTGGCCGCACCAGTGCAGAGAAGAGCAGGACAATCACTTCCCTCGACCAACTAGCAATGCGCGTGCTTGGTGCACCCCAGGATACAGTTGGCTCTCCTGGCTGCCAGGGGGCACACTGCTGGATCGTATTCAACTTGCTATCAACCAAAACCGCCAGATCCCTCTCTGTGGGGCTGCTCTCCAGTGTCTTGTTGCCCAGCCTGTATGTATAGTCGAGTTGTCCTTTCCCAGGTGTAGGACCTGGCACTTGCTCTTGTTAAACTTCATGTGGTTGATGGTTGCCCAGCTCTCCAATTTGTCCAGATCTCTCTGCAAGGCTTTCCACCCTCAACAGGGTGGAACCTCAACTCCTCCCAGTTTAGTATCATCAGCAAATTTACTCAAAACACCTTCTAGTCCTACATCCAAATCATTTATAAAAGCATTGAACAGAACTGGCCCTAAAATGGAGCTCTGGGGGACCCAACTGATGACTGGCCACCAGCCTGATGTAACTCCATTTACCATAACTGTTGAAGCCCTATCCCTCAGCCAATTGTTCACCCGTTGTATGATGCTTTTATCTAGCGGTATGTTGGACATTTTGTCGAGTAGGATCCTATGCGAAACTGTAGCCAAAGCTTTACTGAAATCCAAAACTCCATTAATTTTGTTTGTTTATTTTGTTTTGTTTTAAAAAGTTTAGGAAGTATTACAGGAAGGAATTAAAATAGGAAATTCATTACTATATAGAGAATTTTCCACTGAATGAAAGAAAAGTTTATATTTTCAGCAAGTACTTTCACTTGCTTAGGCAACCGGTAAACCTTTTCTCCAGTTCAGGTTTCTAAGGCTCTTTTTTTCTGAATTAGTGTTAGAGATGTTCTTGTTGTTGTTGTTGTTTTTGTTGTGTTTTTTTTTTTTTTGATATATAAAATTCTATTTAACTTTGTTTTCAAGATAACAAAAACAAGATTTTTTTTTCTAGAGTTTACTGATGACTTATACTTTTATCTAATATTTTAACAGATACAACATACTTTTTTTTTTTTTAATATATATATATATATTTGGAAAGACAACACCCTTTCTTTACCAGCTGGCAGAGTTCAAGTTCCTCTGTGAGATAAGTTTCCTGACTTTCCCATGATTTGTCAGTCATGATTTTTCCTCAGTGAAGCCACACTGGCTGTCACCAATCACCTCCTTATTTTCCATGTGTCTTAACATAATTTTCAGGATGATGAGCCCCGTGATCTTGCCTGGCCCAGTGGTGGACTGACTGGCCTCTAATTCCCTGGGTTTTCCTTGTTCTCTTTTTAAAAACAGCCATTATGTTTCTCCTCTTCCAGTCAGTGATGATAAAGTTATGTTACTTTTAAAATTTGTGATTTCATTTGTCTAAATTTTTACAGCCAAAAATAATATAAAATAAAATAAAATAAAATAAAATAAAATAAAATAAAATAAAATAAAATAAAATTAAAATAAAATAAAATAAAATAAAATAAAATAAAATAAAATAAAATAATTTATTATATTAGCAACATTGCTTTTCTTAACTGTATTGTGAATCTATTTAAAAATGACACTGGCTTTCTGTGGCGAGATCTATTTATCATAAATCACCACAGAATAACAGCTACTATGAAGAAAACTAAGTCTATCCCAGCCAAAACTGGGGCAACTATCAACTCACAGTTTTCAAAAAAGAAAGTGCATTACCCTTTTATTCCATTGTCTTTCATTGCATATTCCTAGAATAGATGAAAAGGAAGAAAATATTTTTTTGTTTTGTTTTGTTTTGTTTTTTACCATTGTATAATGACAGAATTCCACAGCTTGACATGGAGGGAAATTTTGATTATTTTTTTTTCCTAAAAATAAAATAATTACTGTATGTTTTCTGCCAAATATTTCATGTAAACCGACGATGAAATATATGCTGTCAAACCATGTGAATAATTCAAGAAGTGGTTCTAAAGAGATAAATGTAACATGCTATGTTATCAAAAAATGTGCCATAATATGGCTTTAAAAAATCCCCTAGTTAATGTGGCAGATAGAAAGAAGCAACTATGATAAAGCACAGGGGCTGAAAGAAAATATAAACAGGTATGTAAATTATCTACCTGATATTATGCGCCTCCCCACTGTTGAGATTATTCTCAAAGCAGCAACAATCCCATTAGATTTTTTAAGACCATTTAGTAAATTAAGGAACTTCAAAAGTTTCTTTATTAACTTAAAAGCCTGTTGTTTTTTTTTTTCTTGCCCAAGTGATAGACATTATAGTTATATTACTTACTGATCTATCATCATCATGACAAGCACTACTCGGAGTAGGAACTCACTTCAGCTTTTCAAAAGTGTCTATGTTCCTATACCTGAGTATTTGCAATTTACTTCTATGAACACTGGTAATTCTGCTATATTAATTTGCCTACTATTTCACCCTTCCCCTGGCAGGGTTGGGATAACACCACCTAGGCCCCAGTGCTCATGATTCTTTCAATTAAATGAGACTTTTTAATCTCTCCTGGCAGTTTCATTGGTGCCTGTGAAGCAGCATGGGTAAACAGTCTAAGGGCTGGACAAGCCTCAGCAGTCTATCCACAGCATCCATGATTAGAATCCCTAGAAAGGAATAAATCTCCTCAGACAACAAGTCAGGTTGGCAGGTGCTTTCCTCCACCACAGCAGTTGGGAGTCTCCCATAGCTATCATCCACCACTTCCTGCCAGTGCAGATGAAAAGTTCAGGCGTGGCCCACCGTGGTGCCTCCCCTGGCAGAGCTTTCTCCTGTGTGTTTGTAGCACTAAGACGTAGAACCTGTTGTTGCAGGTCTGTGGAAGAAGAAGCAGCCATCCTCCTGCTGCCAGAAGACATGCTCCCAGTCTTCTCCAAAGTAGTAAATGGACACTTGGTATTAGCCAAAATTCAAAATGATGTTAGTAAGAAATCCAAAACAATATTATTTGTGTAATATCATCTGCTTATCAGGTCAAAATGGTCAGATCACCTTTGCTTTCACTGGTGGCTCCACTGATTTCCAATGAACTGTTGTACCAGAGACATTTTTGAAGCTGTTTCTCACAGCAGTATCTAACATTTATATGTGTCTTACATTCTGTATTTTTGGAAGATTGCAATTATATGGGCTGTACTGACATATATTCCAGTGTATCAAACTGAGATAGGATGTTCTGGATTGGCAAGATGCTTTCACTATAAATTGTCCATTCGATACTTGTTTAATCTACAAACTAAATGTTCTCTTTAATCATAGATTAAATATAATTCTGTAGCTACATATTAAAAAGTTGTTGCATAGAAAAAATTACACTGGCTATTTATTTTCTGGCAGTTTTTCTGGAGTCTGGCCTATTATCTTTAATATTTTAATGTATACAATATATTGATTGTACTGTGATGATTTTAAGTTCTATTTGTTTTCATTAAGTCATTTTTTTTTGTGTGTGTGGAAATGACTATAATATTTGACAGAAGTTTATTATTGGTTTTATTAATTGCACTGTTAATCCAATGAAAAATGACACTAGGTTAGTGCAACAAGAGCTATTTATATAATCACAGAATCACAGAGTCATAGAATCATAGAATGGGTTGGGTTAGGTAGGACCTTTAACGATCATCTAGTCCAAACCCCCTGCCATGGGCAGGGACATATTTCCCTAGATAAAGTTGCCCAAAGCTTTGTCCAACCTGACCATGATCCCTTCCAGGGATGGGGCATGAATGACCTTGAATACTTCCAGGAATGGGCAAATATTTCTCAAATACAGTATCCTTCTGGACAAAATGTCCAGCATACAGCTAGACAAATAAATAATATGAGGGGTGAACAATTGGCTAATAGGTTGGACTCAGAGGGTTATAATAAATGCAGTTACATCAGAGTTGTGGACAGTCACTACTGGGGTTCTAAGAGGCCCCATTTTAGGGCGAGTTCTCCTTAATGTTTTCATTAAGGAGAACTTGGACATTAAGGACTTGGATGCAGGACTTGAAAGTGTACATAGTAAGTTTGCAGACAACACTAAACGGGGAGAAGCAGTAACACCCTCAAAGGTTGAGAGGCCTTGTAGAGAGATCTCGACAAATTAGAGGGCTGGGCAATAACCGAGAGCATGATGTTCACCAAGAGCAAGTGCCAAATTCTTCCTCTGATATGGGCAATCCTAGACATATGTACAGACAAAAGGATGAGAAGCTAGAAAGCAGACTTGCAGGACATGATTCTGGCTGATGGCAAGTTGAATATGAGTCACCGGCTGCAGCTTCCTCACAAGGGGAGCAGAGGGGCAGAAAATGAGCTCTGCTGTCTGGGGACAGTGACAGGACCTGAGGTATTAGCAAAAAGTGCATCAGAGGAGGTTCAGTTTGGATGTAAGTAGTGTGAACAGGTGCAAGGTGAGGCGAGAGGGAGTGCTGTGATGTGGCTGTGGGGCCTGTGACAGCACAGAGGATGAGTCACAATGGGGCGGGGGGGGTGGGGACGGATTGATATCAGGGCCACCAGCTGGTAGTGTTGCCACACTGTGGCCTTGGCCATCGGTGAGTGTGGCACGCAGCTCCTGCAGGCCATGGCGCTGATGATCTTCCTTGCATCACCCAGAGGCTGCGGTAGGTGGCTGACCATATGGATGTGGATGTGCATGACAGCATGCAGCAGCATGCAGAGCAGCTGAGTAAGGACTTGGCTCGGCTGCGGCATGAGGTGGAGCAGAGGAGCCGGGAGCAGAGCTGTGTGGCCCCGGGAGCACTGCTCTACACTGTCTTGCAGCAGTGGCAGCTGTGGGCCTTTGCTGGGCTCCTCGTCTTGCTCTTTGGGCTCTGCTGGTGGCTCAGGAAAAGGAGCCATGAGCCGGGCAGCAGGAGCAAGCAGGGAAGCTCCACAAGGAAGGGGAAGGAGCAGGAGGAAGAAGAGGTCAAAGAACACAGTGACTTTGATGACACCTGGTATCTGGGCAGAGTTTGGGATGATTGCCTTCAGTGGCCGGTGCCATACATGGCTGACAAGTGCAAGGTGGTGGAGGAGCTGGTGGATGAGCTTGGTACCTGCCAAGGGCTCTCCAGGAACACCTTCAGCCATGGCTGCAGCCGGCCATTAGCGTGGGCTACCTCTACGAAGGCTGGAGTGCAGTGAAATGTTTTAGTGGTTTAGTGGTTTAGTGGGTAACATTGGTAGTAGGGTGATAGTTCATAGGGCAGTAGGTCATGGTCTCACTAGACCATGTCCCTAAGCACCAGGTCCAACCTTTCCTTGAACACCCCCAGGGACGGTGATGCCACCACTTCCCTGGACATCCCATTCCAATGCCTGACTACTATTTTTGAGAAGAAATTTCTCCTAACTTCTAACCTAAACTTCCCCTGGTGTAACTTGAGGCCATTCCCTTTTGCCTTATCACTAGTTACCTGTGAGAAGAGGCCAACCTCCAGCTCCCCACAACTTCATTTCAGGTAGTTGTAGAGAGCAATGAGGTCTCTCCTGAGCCTCCTCTCTGTGCTTGTGACAGGAAGTCATCTTTCAAATGCTTTACTAATTTCCTAGACTTGCTTATTGAGGCTAGATGTTCCCAGTCTCTGTCTGGGAAGTTGAAGTCTCCCATAAGAACATGGGCAAGTGATCCAGAGATTTCCTGTAACTGTCTGTAGAATAGCTTATACATGCTATCACCCTGTGGGGGGCCTGTCGATAGTAGACACCCATGAAAACACGTGCTTTCCTATCTGTCCCCTTAATCCTCCCCTAGACGTTCTCTACCATGTCATCCCTAATGGCAGGGATAATTAGCGATAATTTTGTACTAAATCTAATATATCATTACCTTCTAAATATATATATATATTATGCAGTGTTAGATATGTTCAAATAGGAGCAGAATGTTGTACTACTCTAGAAATTAAAAAAAAAAAAATAATTCTGAAAATGAACCTTTAGAGAATGCTGAAATCAAATCTAAGATGCAGAAACTAGACTAGAACTTTGTTTCAGATTACAAGATACTGACATAATTCATTTTGGACATTTTAAATGAATTTTGCTTTTTAAACTGTATACTGTGACTTGTATGGGTATGTCTGTGAGAAGGATTGGGGGATGGAAAGTGGAAAGATACATAAAGCAGAAACTGTGCTTTCAAAATCATATAGCTTTCCAAAAGCAAAATATAACAAAACAAAAAAGATAACAAATTCCATATGAGATACTGTTTTCTGCTGAAAAATTACTGCATTTTTGCACTCTTTTGACCTTTAGAACAAATAGTTATCTTATGGTATGTTAATGAAGCATATTTCTTATTTGAAACAAAAAGCTTTAAGTAGTTTTATAAGCACAGGATGAACTTACATGTGTCTATGGTATTGCATGCATTTGTATTCTTGCTTGTGTACAGTTTATAGCAGTTTTAGGATGTTCTAGAATACACACACAAAACTACAAACAACCCCCCCCCAAAAAAAAAACAACAACGACAACAACAGAAACTAACAAAACCACAGAATTCTTCTCTTTCAAAAGTTTCTACCCGTGTTATCTCTTTTTCCCGAAGTATGTGTTATCACTTCCTTGTTGCCAGTTTTTCATGTTTTTGAAAAAATGCATGTAGCAATTAATATAAAGTGTCAAGGGAAATTGTATGTTTTCCACTTAAATGTCTAAAAGAGATTACTTGGGATTATAGTCTGGGATTGAATGTATTAAATTCTTCTTTGATCTTCATTTAGATGGCCTGTCACCAGATAGCTCTTTTCACTTTTGTAAGGCTAACTCATAATCCTAGGTGGGACATAAAAGTCACATTAATGAAGTAAATCCTGGCAAGGTGACCTTGCCAAAAATCTGATGTCATCAGTTACTTATGTATCAATCTTAAAATTGGCTTACTCTATTTGTATTTTTCACCATGGTAACAACCTTTCACCATGCTGGTCTTGTCCCAGCCTCTGGACAGTCAGTCCCAGCCTCTAGAGCCCTGTCTAGTATGCCAAAGACATGAGGTCTCAAGGCGCTGCCTTCAGCAGCATCTAGACAAGCCTAACTCACCACACCAGCACAGACAGCCCAGTCCCTTCCTGCCCTCGGGCTGGCACAGACAGCAGCTCCCTGGTGCAGGCACACACATCCCCCTCCAGGCCCACCAGCACAAGCACACTCATAGGTGCCACAAGCAACAGCAGGATCCCTCTGCCCACCCGGCATCCCTGTCCTCATCCCAGCCCCTCTCACCCGCCCCATGGGTCCCCTTCCTGCCAGCTGCTCCAGCAAATGCACACACACACCATGCACCTGGTGGTTTGGAGCAGACACAGACACTACCCTCAGCAGCCAGCACCAGGCACACCGGCTGTGACCTGCAGCTCCTCACTCCCCGCACTCACCCTATAGCTGGTGTGGGGGCACACATTGTTCCTACACCAGTGGCTGGGAGGAGAAGACCCCCACTGGCTCCAGGATCTGGCACCACTTTCTGCTCACACAAACACAGGTCTCACCAGTAGCTGCACTGACTCCTTGCAACACACATACAGGACAAACTGCTGGAGAGTCGGTGCAAGGCTCAGCCAGGCAAGCAGACTGACCAGTCCAGTTTGCTCTTATCACCTCCTCACTTACGTTTTGTCAGTCACGTTTGTCTTTGCATGTTCTGGTTTATAACTCCTTTGACCGGGTATCCTTAAAGGAGTACTCTCCTTCCAGCACTTACAGCCTTTATTAAATTATACATAAAGCAACTGAACATACTGTTCCATTGTAGTTTGTACTCTTTCATCATCTTCATGAATGACAAAACAACTTTTTATTTTCTCATGTATACTTTGTATCCCCATAGCTTATCAGTTATTTCTCTGTTGTTCCATGCTTATTGTTCTGACTTACATACTTGTTTCGTGAATTATGTCCCTTAAAATGTATACTGCACACATCACAACTTCTTCATAAAATACATATATTTAAAATTTCATGTTACGGTTTATTGAGAAAAAATAAGTACATTTTGTTAGAGGTAACGAAATTATGACTTTAATGGAGGGTTTGGGACAGGATATCCACTGAGGTAAAGAAGCACTACTCTACTGACTTTATTGCTCTGGGCCTATAAATCCGTGTCTTGTTCCCTGCTTGTATATCCTTGTCTTGCTTTATTGTCTTTCAACTTTGATGAGATGCACTAATACAATATAGTTATGCCCAAGAGGTGTTCAGTTTTCTGTGCTTATATTACAAAAGAAGCATTTCTTTCTAAAATGGATTGATATCATCAAATGAAAAGATGATTGTATCAGTGCTTCATTACCTTGGTGATTTATTTTTATTAAAATAGAAGAATCTGTGCATTTACTTGTTTCAGAAAAGAAAGGCCAATCATCATACAGATCTAGTGGGCATTAGATTGCATTTTGTAGCCTATCAGATGCTTCATGACTGGAAAGAAGCAAGATACATACATGGAAATTTAGCTACTTACTAGCTAAGTAGATAATTAGAAAAGAAAGCAGCTTTGCAGCTGCACAGTGAAACACCAATGTTCCTCATGTCCCTGTTAAGCATCTGCTGCTTTATTGATGGGGATAAGAAACCAGCAGCTTCATACACCTTGGAAGGTATATAACCAGAAGCACTGAGGCATTTATCCTTTGTCTGAAATAAAATTCCAGTACCTGCAGAATTTGTGCTTATCTATTATTACTTGACTGACTAGCTTTCCTTTTTGCCTCCAAAAGTCTTGTGTTGCTGATTCTGGCTCAGAAGTCCAGAAAAACAAGAGAACCTCCTCCCCTCCCCCTGCCCCCCCCCCCCCCCCCCCCCCCAAACAAACAAACAAATACCCCACCACTTTCTAATGTATTTAAGCTGGGCCCAAGAAGGAAATATGGGAGTACCAAACTATATTCCCACTTGTTACTATCCTTAGCAAAAAAAATACAAGAAAGTTTTTATGTTCCATAGTACTAAAAGATTATGAAGTCTTCAAATAGGTCAAAAACAGTTATAGTTTTCAGACAGTGATTTGGAGTGTATAATTAACTAGCAAAATCATTAGCAATTTTAGAGAAATCACAATGTGCAGAATTTACATATTTCAGCTGCAAATGTAATAATTTGTACTTATAATTTATTTAAAAGTACTGATGAAGTTTCACCAATGGATTACCAAATATACTCAGATATTCTTCTTTAAAGGATGACTGCTAAACATGAAAAGTACTTTAATATTTTGAAAATAAAAGAAAAATAAAAGTTTTTGAATGTCTTTACTTTCTTATTTTTACCTTTGACCTTATGATACTCTCATACATTTTTTATTTTAAAAATGATTTCCTTTTTTTTGGAACTTGCTATTTCACTCAGTGTGGCCTAAATCTTTCATTTTAAGTAACAGATAATTGCACTACAAATAAATAATTGAAATTTTCCCATACTGGATGAATCTGATCATTTGCTAAAGAAATAGTAGAAAACTTTGATGAAGCTGCTTTCGAGCAACAAATGCTTTGAACAAATATAAAACATGAATGATTTTGATATTCTGTAACTTTTTAATGAGTTAAAAAAAGGATAACCTCCAATATAAATATACCCTTTCTAATTTTGTAGTAGAATATATATATGTATATTCCCTTTCTACCTCCTTTTTTCATATTACAAATTGTCATTGAAACAGTGGTTTAAAAGAACATTGAAATAAAGAAACATGAAAGAACTAGAACTTTCAGGTTAGCATAATTGAATTTCATATGAAGAAGTCTATGCTTTTCACAGCTTTATATCAAGGAGAGCCTGGCACATACTGGTTCTTTTTGCTTTTCTTCATTTATTTTTGTTAATAATTATGACTGTAGACTGACTGAGATCAAATAACAGCATTATCAATATCCAAAATCAAAATGTAAACTCCCAGTACACATGGCAGTAAGCACCAGTGATCCTGGATGTCCTGTCCAGCTCTTCTCTACTCCCACCTTTTACTGAGGCTTTGAAGAATTTATTATAGCTCAGACTAACTAATGTGGACCCCCCTATGAGACCCAAAAGGTGCATTGGCTTTTAATTAGTGAAATTCTTCCTCTATCCCCAGATAAATCTGATGAGGAATGTGAGCAGAGTGCCTGTAGATTTCAAAACCCTTAAGGTTCTGTTAAGAAGTACTTGCAAGCATTTCTTTCTTCATAAGTTCCATTATATCAATTTGACCCTGCTACCTCAATAGTCCTTATTGTTTTCTTATGTGTTATGTGAGTTTAAATAAGATGAATTTGTATCTCGGCTTTTTCCATCCTAACAGCATTCTTTCCGCTTTGATTTCTCAATCATGCAAAGAAATAGGGTTCTAGAAAAAATGTGAACTGAAGTGACTTAGTCTGCCTACAGTCTGGCAGACAAAAGAAATACAGGCAGAGGGTCCTTCACTTTTTCATCAGATATATGTATATGTACACATAGCCAGAGTTACATGAGAGGAGCCTCATCCTCACCGTCATTTGTTCATGACATCTGCACATATTATTTTCTCATGGTTGAATAAAAAATTAGGGCTGTCTGTTAGGGACTCCTGGACAGTCCTGGTCAGGCAGTGTCCATACTTCACCATTCCATTTCCCATTTCTTCCTGTTCCTTTTGCTGCCTTTGTGCCTCCCTTTCAATGCCACAATCATCTTCTAAGCAAAGAGCCCACCCCTATTATTATTTTTTTCTCCACTAATACCAACTTTAGTATTTCTGCTACTATAAATTAGGTTTTCTTTACTCTTTGTGGTATTACCACTGGGGTTACCAAGGCACTGCTGGTCTCTTCTCTTGAAAGATCTCTCAATGATCTCCTTCAACTGTCTATCTTGCATAAATCCCACTCTGCAGTAGAGCTAGCCTTCATGGTGTGATCAGTGGTTTTATGGAGCACACCACCTTAGAGTGTGATCATGCAGCACATATGGGACAATCAGATGATCAGGCCCAGTCAACACGGGTTTATAAAAGGCAGCTCCTGCTTGACTAAGCTGATCTCCTTTTATGACAAAGTGACCCATTTAGTGGATGAGGGAAAGGCTGTGGATGTTGTCTACCTAGACTTTGGTAAAGCTTTTGATACTGTTTCCCATGGCATTCTCCTGGAGAAACTGGCTGCTCATGGCTTGGATGGGTACACGTTTCTCTGGGTAAAGAACTGTTTGGGTGGCTGGGCTCAAAGAGTTGTGGTGAATGGAGTTAAATACACCTAGTGGCCATTCAAAAGTCATGTCCCCAAGGGCTCTGTATTGGGACCAATTTGTTTTAATATCTTTATCAGTGATCTGGATGAGGGAATCACGTGCACCCTCAGTAAGTCTGCAGACAACACCAACACCACAAGTGTTGATCTGCTTGAGGGTAGCAAGGCTCTGCAAAGGTATCTGTATTGACTGGATCAATGGGCTAAGATCAACAGTATTAGGTTCAACAAGGCTAAGTGCCAGGTCCTGCACTTGGGACATAACAAACCCCATGCAATGCTACAGGCTGGGGGAAGAGTGGCTAGAAAGCTGCTTGGCAGAAAAGGACATGGGGGTATCGATCAACACAGAGCTGAATATGAGCAAGGAGTGTGCTCAGGTGGCCAAGAAGGCCAACAGCCTCTGGCTTGTATCAGAAATAGCATGGCCAGCAAGACTTGGGAAATGATTGCCCACCTATATTCAGCTCTGGTGAGGCTGCACCTTGAATATTGTGTTTAGTTTTGGGTCCCACACTACAAGAAACCCATCAAGGTGCTGGAGTGTGTCCAAAGAACAATGAAGCTGGTGACGGCTCTAGAGAACAAGTCTTATGAGGAGCAGCTGAGGGAGCTGGGGTTGTTTAGCCTGATGAAAAGGAGGCTCAGAGGAGACCTTATCATGATCTACAATTACCTTAAAGGAGCCTGTAGCAAGGTGGGGATTAGGCTCTTCTCCGAGGTGCCAAGTGAAAAGACAAGAGGAAATGGCCTTAAGTTGCATGACGGAAAGTCTAGGTTGGATATTAGGAAAAAGTTCTTCACCAACAATGTTGTGAAGTATTGGAACAAGCTGCCCAGGGAAGTGATTGAGTCACCATCCCTGGAGGTCTTTAAAAGATGTGTAAATGTAGTGCTTAGGATCCTGGTTTAGTGGTCAATCTGGCAGTACTAGGTTAACTGTTGGACAAGATGATCTTAGAGGCCTTTTCCAACCTAAATGATTCCATGATTCTATTCTATTCTATTCTATTCAATCTGTTTCTCACATTAAGATTATTGACTTTTTTTTCTCTCACATCACATTATTCCTTGTGCCAGGTCCTGTGATGAAGGCATGATGCAAATGCAGGAAAACAAAAACACAGAAATACAGAACTGATTCATATTGCTTGATCATAGGTAGAAAGCGTACCTTCTGCTATGGCTGTTCTCAAGATCATAGGAAGGTATAGATCTGGATTGCAACAGAGCATCATCAACTTTTCTTGTTTAAATAAAGCACCATAGACTTTCTGTAAAAAAGAATTCATGCTTTTCCAGATGACTAATATATTTTGGCATGAGGTATGTACCTGGTCTGGCTAGGATGGAAATAACTTTCCCCACAGAAACCCATACATTGCTGTGCTCTGCACTTGTAGCTAGAACAGCACTGGTATCACACCAGTGGTTTGTCTATTGCTGAGCAGCACTGGCACAGTACCAAGACTCTCTCCAAACCCCCCAGAGCCAGTAGGCTGGGAGTGGACAAGAGGCATGGGGGGGGACATCACCAGGGCAGCTGACCTAAACCAACCAAAGGGATTATTCCATACCGTATGATGTCACACACAGCAATAAAAGGTGGGAAGGGGGAATTACAAGGGGAGGGGGGAGAGTGGTATGGGGGTGCTCTCATTATGCAGACATTTGTTCTCCCAAACAACTGCTACATATATTGAGGTCCTAGTTCCCATGATGTGGCCAAATATCACTTCTTGATGGGCAATAGAGATTGTTTTCTCTCTTTCTCTGCTTCCACATGGTCTTTGTTTGTTTTTCTTTTTATTTTCCCTTTAATTAAATTATCCATATGTCAACCCATGAAACTTTTTCTTTCCCATCACACTTTCTTCCCTCCTCCCTCCCTTTGATGTCGGAGGGGAGTGAGAGAGAGCACTTGTGGAGCTTAGCTGTCCATCAGGGTTAATGCATTATTTTGTACTTCATATTTTAAATAAATGATGGTGCTTCTGGAAGTTTTCTCACCATTTTGCCACAAAGAGAAACATAGAAGGTTCCCTCTGAGAATCAGGAAACATTTTTTTTTTTTTTATTGTATGGGTGATGGAGCACTGGAACAGGTTGCCCAGAGAAGTGTAGTGTCCCCACTTGGAGATCTTCAAAAGCCATGTGGATGTGGCCATGAGCCACATGGCATAGGCCATAGGCCATGTGGCTCTAGGTGGCCTTGTTTTTGCACGGGAGGCAGACCACAGGACCTCCAGAAGTACCTTCCGACTTCAACCATTCTGTGATTCAGTCATGATGACATTGCTTACGTTTATTTGTTTACAGTATTTAAAATCTAATTTACATGACTGCCTTTATTGCTCCACTGCCTTCTTGACTGCATGTCTTCCCTACTTTGGAATTCTGATTCATTCGTTACTAAATCTCTTAGACTCTGGGCTGATTTATACCAACAGATCTGGGACTGCTTACTAACTGTAACAAGTATTTTCCTTGCTTCTACATTGATAGATCAGAAACTTTTTTACACGTTCTAATCTTCTAGAAAAGATACACATCTAACACTGGAGTTTCCAGGCTAAAAGCAGAAAAACTAAACCTGCAACTTCTCTGGCTTTTGGATTTTTATCTTCTTACCTGTGATTCATTATATTAAAAACAAGTCAGAAAAATATTGCTATAAAATTGCGTGTATCTGCACTGCCTTAAAAAATAGTCTGTGCTGATAAAGTCAGAGAGAGACTTCTGCATTTGGGGTACCTCCTATTATGTTAGATGAACTCCATGCAAGGATTTTCTACAGCATACTAGGGCTTACCATAGGACCTAATCAATCCATTCCAATTTGAAGCAAAATATTACGCACCCCTTGCTGCGAACACAAAACCTCTGTTCACTGTGACTAATAATAGGAGTCTGGAAGGACAAAACTGCACAATTTCCTAACCTCTGAAAATTGTATCTTTGTATTTTCTATTTCGATACAACAAAATAATTTAAATATATGAATCAGAACAATCAGCAGTAAATGTGCAGTTACAATGAACTGCATCAATGTTGTTTTCAGATTATTTTTAAATGGTGTAGAGGAAGGGAAGAAATAACTAAATAGATAGCTACATTGAAGTTCATTACTTCTTTTTCCCCATAAAATTTATCTGTCAGTTTTTAACCAAATGACCATTTTTAGTGTACACAATATTTATGACAGTCATGATTCACACTGGAATGAAATGATGTGGATGCAAAATTTTACTGATAATTACAGTCTTTCAGCATTATATATAAGCATCCATGCACAGCCACTGAGTAATTGTCAGCATTTCTGGGGGCTGTAATGTACATGAAGATTTATTAATGCTCATCAGAATTCTGACTCACTCTTTTATTCTTTGTGCTCTTTATGAACATGTTTATACAGAGTTTTGTAAACATTCTCTTCCACTGCTGTATATAAAAGTAGTAGGCAAGAATGAAAAGCTTAGAAATCAGTGACCTATGGTTAACATTGGTCAATATGTTTTTGGTATTTAATGGATGTAGTTAGTATGAAACGTGGTCATTTTTATGAGATGAACTATTATGGAGAGGATTTCACACTTTTCATTAAAATAGATGATCATACTTGATTCAGTTTAATGCATATACATGAAATTAGGATATGAATTATTTAAAATTTATTGGAAGGGTTCTCCATTTTAGAAGTTAATAATTGGTTCCCAGGTGAACAAACTGTGAGGCCAAGGACTGAATATTTTGTCCCAGTAAGACATCTGAATTTTTGCTGAAGAAAATGGAGTTCATTCCTATTAAAAGTATTACTGTGCAAGCAAAATAATTTGCTGTTCCATTAATAAAGGAGTAATGATTGATAAGCTAATAAGAAAACTCCCTTTTGTATGCCAACTCAGCACACCATTAATGTAATTTTAATTTTCCATCTTCCTTAGAATTCATAAACATTTCAAAGTCATTCCTGCAATATATTTTTTCACCTCTGTACATCTCCATCACCCTTTGTCCCACAAAATCTTAGCATGCAAACACTAAATAATGCAACAGCATCCATCCTTCTTTCCAATCATCTCTACCTTATTTAAAGGATACTGTACTATTTTTCAAAAAACTAGGACATTTTTCTGCATTTCTTGTTTTAAAACAAGTCTGCAATTATTCTACATATCTGTGTCATCAATTTATGCCTATAATCATCTTTAAATGCATAATAAAATCTTCCACAATCATATCAAAATCAGTATCTGTTTTCCATGAAATACATAAATAACAAATGGTTTTCATTTCCAATATTTCTCCTTTTCAGTACGAATAAATAAGTGACATTCATGAATTTTAGACAAACCCATTTTACTAGACTGAAATCTGAACATTAGCTAATTAGGACTATTTGCTTCAACCACAGTTGTCTTTAGAGAGACTTTTTTTTTTTTCTTTTTTAATCTTCCTCTTCTGTATGGAGTGTTGACCATGGTCAGACATGGGATAGCATATTAGATAGGCTACCAGACTGTTTTCATTGGGCCCATTTATGTTTTCCTCTTTCCTAGTGAACAAATTGTTAAAGAAAATAGTATCATCACTTCTTGTAGAAACTCTGACTTACACTCTGAGTGTAAAATGTGTTTTACCTTCACTAGGTTATATTCTAAGACGGTTTTTCTCCAAACTAAATTAATATCAGAACTCTTAGAGTCATCAGTAATGTAGGACTAGGTCTAGGTCTATGAAGGTAGACATAAAAAGACAGGAAGCTGAAAATCCTCATTTCCAATCAATTTCCTAAAAGTGAAATGAATCACAGAAAACATATTTATGTGTTATTAAAAGGAGGGGAAAAAAATACATCTACCACCATCAAATATTTTTGCTTAACTACAATTTTTGTCTTTGCAAAATCTGGCTCTGAAAATATGATTCTGGCTTGCTACTTTCTCCATCTAATTCAGCTTTCTAGTCTGGCATATCTGGAGATTTGTCTTTTTGTCTGCCATAACAAAGTTTCTGAAAGAGTCCTTATATCACAATAGCTATGTCTAGTTCTTTACTAGTTTCCTGCATAATGCAAGAATGTCTAACTGCAGTGCAAGAATCTTGCAGAAATATTCACTTATGGTCTGCAATCAAGGACTATACATAAACATAGAGTTATAATAAGTAACACATTTCCTACCTTACAGCTTTTTTTTTTTTTCTTTAGCACTCTCTTTTGAATAGACTGAATTATCCTAATCAGTGAAATAATTTTACTATGAATCTAAATCTCTATATGATTTCACTTTTCTCTGCCTGTTAACTAGGGCAGGCTTTGAAATTTATTTATTTATTTATCACATGT
Source organism: Anser cygnoides (assembly GCF_040182565.1). Taxonomy (NCBI): domain Eukaryota; kingdom Metazoa; phylum Chordata; class Aves; order Anseriformes; family Anatidae; genus Anser; species Anser cygnoides. The sequence continues at coordinate 164,850,679 of NC_089873.1, read as the reverse complement.
GAAATCACTGTGATTTATTTAATTATTTATTTCTCACATGTGAAACCACCTTATCTTTCTTGTCTTTAATATTTGTCATTGATATTCATTTCAAAGACTGGAAATGTGAAACACTGTTGTTGCTCAACAATTTCACTAATAAATCATAGAAGCATAGAATCTTAAGATCAAAAAGAAAGCGAGAATTAAGGTTGGAAAAAATCTCCAAGATCTAGTCCAACCATCGCCCTACCACCAATATTGCCCACTCAACAAGGAGATATGACTTTATATGCATATGGTGTTGGCACTTTCCTTCAGCAAATGTTTGTGGAAGAGGTCATGTTTCCTTTGTTTTCTATTCCCTGTTGATGTTTAATAAAAATATCACAACACAGTATTAAAAATTACAAAGCATATACATATAATAGGATTATTATTATTATTATTGTTATTTTTACTTCTACTTCTGTTTCCTTTTGATATTATTCAAGACCTCTTACTGAAAGGAACACCACCAGATTTTTGATCAGCAAGCTGTAGCTATATTTCTTAAATTTATATATTAGAAATTATAGTAGGAAACAAGTTAAGTTTGACAACTGTCGACTGTTTATGAAGTTAATTAATACTAAGTGAAGTTAATTATTTTGTAGGGATTTCTAATAAAATGCCAGAATACATCTGAATACACTGTTCCTTATCTTGCAAAAGGTAGGGTATTTATTTTACAAAAGGGAGAAAACTTGCTTTGCTGTACTAAGGTATGGAAAGTTAAACCAAAAAAGTTTTTCAATAATTAGTCTAAATCAATTTAAAAAGCCTGTGTTAAAACTAGAAATAACTACAGTTTTGCAGTCCAGGCTTTGTATCCATCTACCCAATTAAATAGACTTTATAACATTCTATAGCTACTTTTATATAGTATGCAACTATTAGGACCCAAGGGAATGGTATGAAGCTGCATAAGGAGAGACTAAGAATGGATATTAGGAAAAGGTTGTCTTGCCCAACACCAAGAGGGCAATTGGGCACTGGAAGAGACTTCCCAGGAAAGTGGTCAAAACAGCAAGCCTGTTCAATTATGGCTTGATTTTTAGGTGGTCCTTTGTGGAGACAGGAGTTGAAATCGATATTTCTTGTGGGTCTCTTCCAGCTCAGGATATTCTGTGATTCTATGAACTCTGTTGTTTTTTTCCTTCTAGTTTAGAAATTCTTTTTCTCACATAACATTTTCTGTTGCTGAGTTCCCTGTTCAGCCAGGCCAGTCTTTTGTCTTCCAATTTCCAGTCTTCCAATTTCTTGACTTGTAGCACGGTGGGATTGCCTGCTCTGTGGTTTTAAAATGGGGTTGTTGAAAGGCAACCAGCTCTTGTAGACCCCTAAGACCTCTAGAGCAGATTCTCCGGGGACACCGCTAACAACTCCCTGAGAAGCTTAATGTTTGCTCTCTTAAAGTCCAGGGTGGCAACTCTGCTGAACTTTTTCTCTCCTTACACTAAAATTTTTTAATTCTACTATTTCATGATCACTGTGGCCAAGACAGACACCCCACCACCTCTCCCACAAGGCCTTCTTAAACAACAGATCTAGGAGGACACCTTTCCTGTTGGCTCACTCTGTGCTTGTGACAGGAAGTCATCTTTTACATGATTTAGGAATTTCCCAGACTTGCTTGTTGAGGCAGTAGGATGTTCTCAGTCTCTGTCTGGGAAGTTGAAGTCTCCCATAAGAACATTAGCAACTGATCCAGAGATTTCCTGTAGTTGTCTACAGAATAACTTATTCATGTTATCACCCTGGGGGCCTGTCGATAGTAGACACCCATGAAGACATCTACTTTTCTATCCATCCCCTTAATCCTCCCCTAGAGGTTCTCTACCACATCACCCCTAATGGCCAAGGCCGTACTGTCTAATCCCTCCCCTACACACATCACAGCACTTCCATGTCACCTGCTTTGCCTATCCCTCCTGACCAGCTGATAGCTACGTATCTTAGCACTCATCCTACCAAGTCTCACTACTACCAATGCTATCATAACTCCAAAAGGAGCAAAACTTCCAGTTTGTCCTATTTGTTCCTCATCCTGAATGTCTTGTTATACAAGCTCTTCAGATGTGTTCCTGAACTCTCACCACTCTCTGGAGTGGCATATATGCTTCTATTAGCCTTGGCTCTTGTCCTGTCACTGAACACCACTGAAAAGAGCCTGGCTGCATCCTCTCTGCACCCTTCCTTCAAATATTTATATATATTGGTAAGATTTCTCCTGAGTTCTCTCTTCTCCAGGCTGAACAGTCCCAGTTCTCTCAGCTTTTCCTCTTAGGAGAGGTGCTCCAGTCCCTTGATCATCTTTGTGGTTCTACTATGGACTTTTCCCGCTATGTCCATGTTCTTTTGTTAGTGGGGGGGGGGGGGGGGGGGGGGGGGGGGGGGGAGCAGAACTGGATACAGTACTTCACATGGGACCTTATCAGTGCTGAGCAGAGGAGAAGAATCACCTCTCTTGACCTGCTGGTAATACTTTGCCTAACGTTGCCAAGAATTACTGTTAGTCTTCTTTGCATCAAGGGCACATTGTTTGCTCATGTTCAACTTTGTATCCACCAGTACTCCCAGGTCCTTTTCTGCAGAGCTGTTTTCCAGCTTGGTGGTCCCCAGCATGCACGTGTTGTTGTTCCTCCCTAGGTGTAGGACTTTGCACTACTACTTGTAGAGCTGCATGAAGATCCTTCAGCTCATTTCTCCAGCCTGTAGAGGTCCCTCTGGATGGCATCATGGCACTATGGTGAATCAGCTACTCCCCACAGTTTTTTGTCATCTGCAAACTTGCTGCGGGTACACTCTGTCCCATCATCCATATCATAAGTCAAGATGTTAAACAGGACTGGACCTAATATGGACCCCTGGAGTACTCTTCTCATTACTGGCCTCTGACTAGGCTTTGTGCCACTGACTAGTACTGTCTGGGCCTGGCCGTTCAGCCAGTTTTTAGTCCATGTCAGTGTCTGCCCCTTTGCTCCTCCTGCTCCATATTCATAACATCTGCAATGTTGTTTCACATTTTCTCACTCCTCTCCCTCACAGCTGATGTCCAGCAATTTTTATAAATGCCACCACTGAGGGACCACCGGCATCACTGACTGTCTCAGCTTTGGCCAGAGGCAGGTCCCTTACGTAGCTATCTGGAACCATCTGTGTTCAACACAAGGGCAGTCCCTGGTTTATTCACATAAAGTTCACCCTTACAGGATACCTGCTACCGAAACCTTCCTATGCAAACCCAATACAAGAATATTGGTCTAAATTATTTCCATTAACCATAGATGTTTTGTTCTCATGGTAGATGTAAGACTTTGAATAAACTAGGATTTTTTAACATCATACATACCAATGCTTTCTAAAATAGTTACTTCACCTAGAAGGTGTAATGTTTAGAAAGATAGAGCATAAACAGGATTAATGGGAGTCACAGATGTGCTTGATATATCTTTCTTTCTTCTCTCTTCTCCTCTTGAATGGATGATGTCTGAATGAAATTTCTGCATCTCAGATCTTTCTCACATCTTTCTTATAGTTCTCATATCTTCCACATCTAGAGATATTTTCATAATTAAGAGATCACTTAATTTCCCTTCATGATTATTTTTTCTTCTGGGGAATGTTGACTAAGCAGCATAATCCATCAGAAAGATGAATAGTACCCAGCTCAATCCAACCAAAAAAATCTTTTTGTAGAAACAAAAATTTTGATATGCTCAAAATTTATAACCATTACATTATGAACCTTTGAATATATTCCTTTTTTTCTCCTTTTTTTTTTTTTTCAGATTTACTTTCTAAGATAGACTGCCTCAGAAACTAAAGAACAGTAAACCTGTTCTTAACCACTGTGAATTTCAGATGACGTGTTTAGTTCTTCAACTAAAGAGTTGACTTGATGATCTAATGGTTGGTCTTGGTGATCTTAGAGGTCTTTTCCAACCTAAATGATTCTATGATTGTATAAAAGTTCTTTCCTTATTCAACACTTCTTGTTGAGGCAACCCAGTAGGTGTATTTTACAGGGAAAATAAAATTTTTCCATGAAAAGGCTTTTACTCTTGCTTTACTAAATGACTAGCTTGTCACGATGCGTTTTACTTTTATTTTTATTTTTTAATATTTCACATTTGAAAGCAGTCTGTCAAAATCCGGTTCAGTGATTGTTTATGAATAGTTAGAAGATTTTAGTTAGAAGCTACAAAATCTTCCTATAATAAACTTTTATTATTACTATTAATATTATTTTTAAATTTAATTTAAATCGGTACTTGATTCTGCTGCACTCATGCTTATGGAGAAATTTGAGTGAAGGGACTAAAAACAAGTGGCCCCAAACTGGATACAGTAGCAGTTACTTAGACAATCATGCAGGATTCCCAGCACATGCTTAGAGCAAAAAAGATTATTATTTTAATTCTAAGCTTTTTTTTTTTCTTTCTTTTTTTTGGAAGCGGACTGAAGGGATTTTGATCTTTTTCTCATTGTTTGGAAGAAACATAAAGTACTTTCTGCTCTATCTTCTGCATTCCTTCTCAAATTAAACAAAGCATTGGTTGTCATTGTAATTTTTTCACCTCTGTTTTTGTTGTTATTGTTGTTATTACTTGTTAACAGAAATTATGTAATGAGAATGGAGACATGCCTCATTCTATCTCTTTTCATAAATTCTTTTGGGTGGCTTTTACTGGAAAGAGTAGTGCGAACCATGACAACCTATGTAGTTTATTATTACTAAAGACTCTGCCAATTATTATTTTTAAATTATTTTTGTTTTCTTGGTAATCATTTTAATGATTTGCTTTTCTTTTCTAATATGTTGTTATGAACTTAACAGTAAAAGGCTTCACACCTTTGTTAATGGCTGGGGCTTGGGTATGGAAAGGTCCTAAGTCATTCCCTCCCCCTCCCTTTTTTTCTTTTTGTTCATGCTGAGGGTTTGCAAAGGATTTTCTTGAGCTTGCATGCAGCACAAGATCTCATGGGTTTTCAAAAAATGTAATTCTTCCTGTTCAAAAAGCATACAATACCATTAAGGATGTTATTGAAGTGATTTGGTGTTGTATGAAATGCAGTTCAGAGTGTGTAGATTGCAACCAATTTAGTATGTGCACTTTATCTAAGCCATTTAGTGTAACTGTGAAATTATTAAAAGAGACAGGGCATGCAAGACAGCTGTTCTAAATAACTTTTCCCTTGAATAAATCTCAAAGGAGTTTATGTCAGTTGTTCCAGACTTCTTTTTGCATCAAGGATTTCTGTTTTTCTTTTCCACAAGATCTTGAGCATGCAGAGCTGTGTTCATACTGAGGGGAGCAAAACTTTTTTCTGTACTGCTCTGTTACTAATGCAATACAATATATAAGATGCCCTGTTTGATTATTTAAGTCACGTTGATCAGATCACATATGTCATCTGTCTTAACTGTCCTATCTAGGTTACTGATTACACTAATTGTGTTTTTACCATCTGAATTAATACTGAAATTCAGGGTTAGAAAATTAGTTCTTAGTTCTGAGTTTAACTAAAATTTAGCATGTAAGGCCTTTAGATTCTTTCTGGTTTTGACTTGTTTGAGCAAAAGTAGAAGAATTTTTTCATGCTTAATCAAAATTGTTTAAAAAAAAAGAAAAAAAAAAGTAATAGTTGGAACTTACCATAAATATTTCTCAGAACTGGCTAATACAGAAGTCAAATGAGGCTGTCAAGTACAGGATTACAGAATCAAGGAATCACAGAATGGTTGAGGTTGGAAGGGACTTCTAGAGACACTCTAACTAGGCTTTATGCCACTGTTTGCTCATGTTCAACTTGGTGTCCATCGGGACTCCCAGGTCCTTTTCTGTAGAGCTGCTTTCCAGCTTGGTGGTCCCCAGAATGTACTCGTGCCTGGTGTTTTTCCTCGTCGGGTGCAGACCTTTGTACTTTACCTTGTTGAACTTCATGAAATTCTTGTCAATTTACCTCTACAGATGGTTAAGGTCCCTCTGGATGGCAGCATGCCACGTTGGTGAATCAGCCACTCCCTCCAGTTTTGTGTAATCTGTGAATGGCACTAAATCTATACAAAAAATACTGCCTTACAAAACCAGTTCAGTTTGATGTATAAGCCAAAATGCCTTGTAAAATGTTGTGCAAATACATTTTTTTTCTTTTTTCTTTTTTCTTTTTCTTTTTTTTTTTTCTTTTCAAAATCAGGAATTATTTCATAGTATCAAAGGGCAATTCAGATTGGAAGGTAATGCACAAAGTCTACTCTAACAGGTTCAAAACAGGGGCGACTCTGAGGTCAGGTTACTTAGGGCTTAGTACCGGTAGGTTTTGACAACTTCCAAGCACAGAAACAACAGTGTCCCTGGGCAACCTGTTCCACTGCTCAACAGCCCTCATGGGGAACAAATTTCTCCTTATGTCCAGTCTGAATCTGCTTTGTTTCAAATTATGCTCACTGACTTTCATCCTCCCACTGTGCCCATATTGAAGGGTTTGGCTCTGTCTCCATCATAATACCCCATAGGCACTAGGGTACTTTTGTTAGGTTCCCCCCGACACAACTCTTCTCCATTCTGAATAAGCCTTGGTCCCTCAGCCTCTTTTCACAGGACAGGTTCTTCAGCCCTGACCATGCTGGTGGTTCATTGATATCTTTTCTGTACTGGATACAATATGTATACATGTTCTCATCAGCACTGATTAATCACTTCCCTGAACCTGCTGCCTGTGTTCCCACTCATTTAGCCTCAGATGCTGATGGCTTTATTTGGTGTCTGGACGCACTGCTGATTCATATTCAGCTTCCAGTCCCCCAGGGCTTCCCAAGGCCATTCTCCCAGAGCTGCTACCAGTCCATCAGTGCCCAGCCTGTATTGCTGCCAGGTGGTCTTTGGTCTTTGGGACAGGACTTTACTTTTTGCTTTGCTGAGCTATGTGATGTTTCTGTCAGCTCATTTCTCTAGCCTCTCTAGGTCCCTCTGGATGGTTGTCTTGGCCTCTAGTGTATTAATTGGTTCCATCCCCAGTCAAAGGTAGTGCCATCTTCGTAAAATTGAATCAAAGTTTTTCTGTCTATAACAGTCTTTTTAAATTTAATACTCTTGCCTATAGGATGGAAATGTTCAGAAAAACAAATACTAAAATATCAAAAATAGTTAATATTTCTACTCCAAGTGTTAATAATTGTTTTGCAGTCTGCATAAGATCATGCTCAAGTTGTTGCATTACCTATAATGATTGGTAAAGTAATTTAAAATGAAACTGAAGAAATATGTTTTGATACAGCTAGAAAATTCTGCACATTTTATGCACCAGATTGCTTCACAAATGTGTTTCTTAAAATCTGCTTTTAGGCAGCTGGAGCTGATAATATTCCTATTAATGTTTTGCTTCAAGCAGACAGAGACAAGAACTAGATTTATATATACACTACTCAGAACCACAAAATATTTAATACGATGTAATCTTCCATAACACAGTTTTCCATAAACATAAATAAATGTGACAAAGAATGACTAGATCAGGAAAGTCCTATCTACTACTTTAGTGGTGAAAAGGGGTAGGTCTCACTTCTTAAGTTAAAGGTATCTTAGTTTCCATGAAAAAATGAATATTATAGTAGTAAATATTTTTTTTTTTAGTAGACATGTGAAAAGGAAGTAATTAAATTTGGAGATTTCAGACATATAGGTAATTCACACTGTGAAGACTCTCAGTTGTTCACATAGAAAAATGAAGTTTGGTATTCAAAGAACCAAAACAGTCAATAAAATAAAATAAAAATAAAAAAGTTACCTCCATTCATTAAACCACACTTTAGGAATTGCAGTGTTACACCTGAAGATCAGAAATGAGAACTAGACTTCTCCTTCTGGCAGTATCTAATGCCCTAGAACAAGCTTGATTTCCTCAGTGTGTCCCTAAAGATTATTACACAGAATGTTTAAGCTGCCATAAATTTCCCCTAAAACTATGTAGTGCCAGGAAAAGAGTGAAAAGTAAATGACACTTTTCATGATTTTCTGTGTAAAGTATATTTAGTATTTCTGAGACATTGTCAATTGTACTACCCTATAACATTCATTTTTAACAAAACAATAAAATATATAGGCATTGTACAAGTGGCTTTGCACACATTACTTGTGACAGTTCTTTTGGTCTGTGATAAGGACATTGATGATGAGAATGAAACGTGGCCACTCTGTATGTTCACATCATCAACAAGTATTCAATTAGTTCTTAGTAAAGTGTGAAAATCTTGCCATTATAAAATTGGCTGTCACAGAGACCTTACAAGGTTATTAAATGTTAAGTTTTAGAATCACAGAATAATTCAGGTTGGAAAAGATGTCTAAGATTATCTAGTCCAACCTTTAAGCTGGTACCGACAAGTCCACCACTAACCCGTGCTACTAAGTTCTACATCTACACATTTCTTGAAGGCCTCCGGGGATGATGACTCAACTGTTTCCGTGGGCAGCTTATTCCAATGCCAGACAACCCTTTTAGTAAAGAAATTTCTCCTAATATCCAACCTAAACCTCCCTTGGTGAAACTTGAGTCCTTCTCCTTTCATCTTGTCTCTTGGTGCTTGATAGAAGAGCCCGATCCCCACCTTGCTATAACCTCCTTTAAGTTAATTGTATAGCACGATAAGGTCTCCTCAGAGCCTCCGTTTCTTAAGGCTATGGAATGTCAGTCAGTTCCCTCAGCTGCTCCTCTTAAGACTTGTTCTCTAGTCCGTTCGCCAGCTTTATTTCCCTTCTTTGGACCTGCTCCAGAACCTCAATGTCCTTCTTGTAGTGAGGGGCCCCAAAAATAGTCAAAAATTAGTAAATAATCATCCCAAAACAAGCTAGCCTCCTGTTATCAAAGTATACTCACTGACTTGTTTTGAAAACAACCTTCTACTTAGAGACATTTGAGGTCAATATCATATCTATTTCTAGCCAGAATACACAGAAGAAAGACAGGAGCTTACTTTCTCCTGTCAAAGGCAAATTGAGTACAGTCATATCTTCAAGTAGGGATGCAGTATTTTCCATATCATAACCAGGACAAAAATTGAAAACCAGACATGGGAGGGAGGGAGGGAGGGAGGGAGGGAGGGAGGGAGGAAGGAAGGGAAGGAAGGAAGGAAGGAAGGAAGGAAGGAAGGAAGGAAGGAAGGAAGGAAGGAAGGAAGGAAGGAAGGAAGGAAGGAAGGAAGGAAGGGAGGGAGGGAGGGAGGGAGGGACGGTGGGAGGAAGGGAGGGAGGGAGGAATGAAGGAACGAACGAAGGAACGAAGTTTGTTGTTTTTCTTGTCTCCTATTGACCTTTTTGGTGTACTGGAAGGGTGCAGCAAACTTTATTTTTAAGACTCGGTTTGGTTTGTGGAGACTAAATTAAATTAAAGTTACAGATTCTATTTAAAATTATTTCAGTCAGCATCTTTGCATACTGGATTCATACAGTTTCTATAAACATGCTAGGATTTTATTGTTAAAATTCTTCTGCCTTTTTAATATAAATTCATAACTTAGCTCTTTTTTGTCACTGATTATCTAGTTATGATAGGATTGTTAGAGTGATTCTAAGGGTGTAAGTGGTGTGTCGTAAGAAATTCTGCTCAGCTGCTGCACAAACCATTACATTTATAAAGTCGATTTAGTGTGAAACTATTTGACCTGTTCTGAAAACTCATCTTTCAACATCATGACAATGTTCAGATTATGAGTCTTTCTTCACTGTATTTTGTCTTTCTTGTCAGTCAAATATAGTGTACAAAATTTAGAGTCAGGTTTCACACATTTATTCAGCAATAGATTCTTCAAGCTTTTAGTATAGTAGCAAAGACAGAAATGCCAGAGATTTGACAAGATATTAATAATCCATTTCCCTTAAGAAGGTTAAGCTTTTGGCTTGGTGCCTTCTAATATGACTGTTCCAGGGGCAGATCACACACTCAAGAAACAGTGAAATGCTTCTGTTATTGCTTAAATTAATATCAGTAATGACCATTAAATTCACTTGATGTAAGTCTGTCATGGTTTTGGCTGGGATAGAGTTTATTTTCTTCATAGCTGCTCATACAATGCTGTATTTTGGATTTTTGATGAAAATAGCAGTGATAACACACCAATGTTTGTAGTAGTTGGAGAGCAGTGCTTACACAGAGCCAGGGACTTTTCTACTTTTTAACCTGCCCTGCCAGCAGGGAGGCTGGGGGTGCACAAGAATCTGGGAGGGGATGCAGCCAGAACAGGTGACCCAAACTGACCAAAGACATATTCCGTACCATATGGAAATGTGCTCAGCAATAAAAACTGGGGTAAAGAAGAGGTCTGGGTGGGGGGAATGTTTGGAGTGATGGCATTTGTCTTCCCAAGAAAACATTACACATGATGAGCCCTGTTTTCCTGGAAGTGGCTGAACGCCTGCCTGACAGCAGGAGGTAGCAAATGAATTCCTTGTTTTGCTTTGGTTGCATGCACAGCTTTTGCTTTACCTGTTAAACTCAAGCCATGAGTTCTCTCATGAGTGAACAGCTGTGTGGTGGTTAACTGTCTGCTGGATTAACCAGCCCCAACCCCCCACCCCTCCCCCCCCCCCCAAAAAAAAAAAAAAAAAAAGTTAAGCTTTTTTTGTCATTTGCATGGCAAACTAAGAGGGAGAGGGAATTAGATTTCTCCTTATGACAATCTAATTTGAAAAATTGGAAAATGAATCACAGCAAGAAAAAATATAAAACAAGAAGCATACAATGAAGTTATTTTTTAAGAATTCATAGCTAGAGATATTCTGACTGATTCCATAAGCTTGGTGAGATATATACTTTAGCAGATAAAAATGCAATATATGTGGTGTCATTTCAATGTAATGAAAGCTGTTTTGCTGATCATAATTGATTTGATGTGATACAAATATCACTAAAAACCGAGCAGTTATCTGTAGGATCATTTGTAAAATAAAAGGTATTAAGAAAACACAAACCCTGCTATATTTTTTAAACATTGTACTAAACTTGTAGATTCTTAAAATGTACAGGCAATGTAAATAATTCTGTAAATAATAGTATCCATAGTAACGATATCAAGCAGATTACAATGTATATCCCAGAAAGGAAGGTATTCCTATCACTCTTACTTACAGAAAATTGAGAATGTTACCACATGAAAAAAGAAAAAAAAAAAAGAAAAAGAAAAAAAAGGAAGTCAAATGTTAATGTAATTTAATATATGCCCTTTAGGTGATGTTATTTACCATTACTGAGTTACATCTCTAGTAAAGAGCATGGGAGAATACAGTTATTTTTACAGTATAAGGAGGATAATGTTAACAATTTTAATCCATTTATCAGGAACCTAGAGTTAAGAGATAGGAAAGACCTGTTATAATGTTTAGATAAGCTTTTTGTAAATACAGGATTATTACTTTGCATTGCATATGATATGTTTTCCATTAACTTTGCTAGACAAGCTTTAAATCAAATGCAAAAGTTTCCATTTCTTTCAGTAAATTGTTTCAGTTTCCTGGACATTTATATTGCTCTCACAAGAAAATAAGACATGAGGCAACGAAACTACAGACCAAGCAGAAAGTCCACCACAACTGCAGTTCTAAATTTGCTAGGGCACTTTACCAAATCCTGGACCCTTACTGAAGTCTGATGTGACTTGCTGACCTAGACTTCTTTTCTGTGTTACCAGGCCTGGTAAGCAGGGCTGCTGCATGCCAAGTTACCGCACTGATAAAAAATCATGACTGGGTACCCATCAGGACTAGGACTCCATCAGGAGCTCAAAGTTGTTCCAGGACTGGCAGTACAGACATAACAAGTTCCGTTCACAAGCCACTCCAAAGCTTACAGATGTTGAAGAGGTCTGGTCTCTCACTGTGCCAGGAAGGAAAACCTTTGCAAGACAAAAAAAAATAATAATAATCATTTATTAAACAGGACTTCAAGTTGTGCTCTAGAACCCTTTTACTTCTTGGTGCCATAAACTAGAGTTCTGTTTATTAAACTATTATAAAGATATATATTTATATATATATTATATATATATATATTATATATATATTATATATATATTTTTATATATAAAGATATAAACTATTATAAAGATATATATTTAAAGATTTAAAAATAATGATTTTATGATAGTACTGATTTAACCAGTGTCAGCTGCTTTCTTCTACCTATTTCAAGAGGGTGCAACGGTGTTTCTGGGATAATATTAGCAACTAATGCAGCACTTGTTTTTAATACTTTTTTAACACCTACTCGATGGAACATCACTCACAGCAATTTTCTTTATTACTGATGTCTTTTAAAGAATGCTACAGTCCTTTCACATCTTACATTTTTGCCAAATTGCCTCAAAAGCTGGAGTTTACTGTGAAAGAAATCATTGAATAGAAATAAAAACTGTACTAGCAGTGTAACAAAGAAGTTCTTAGAAATCTGTGGACATGAATCAACTGTGCATAATTTTCTAAGGGATTTTAAATTAAGCATATCTGCAGTACTGAATTTGAATTATTAGAGCTGTTTATTTTCTTCAAGGCTCATACCCACATTATATGTAGTGAATTCTTGAGAAAAGTGCCAGCAACATGACCCTGTCCTCAGAAAAAGACTGTCTCAATGAAATAAAGATATGCCAGTGCTGAATTATACAAGGAAGGATTCCCTCCCCCCCGCCTCCCCCGCCCCCCCCCCCCCCATTTCAAGGACAAATATGGTCTCATAAAGCACAATGCTTCTCTTATTCTGCCCTGTAAACTGTTTATGCATTCCATTTTATAAAGTACTTGGGTAAAATGCATAAGTAGTGCCTGGGAAGGAGGCACCTGAATACCTCTACTGCACATCTCCTTTTCCAAGCTATGCAGAACAAAGCTCTCTCCCTGTGCCTGGCCACATGAGTCTTGTACACAGGTACCTCAGAAGAGCATCCCTCTGGTCTGAATTCTCCTTCAGCCAACTGGTTTCAGTATTCTGTTAAAAAGTAAGCCCTGTGGCTTTGAAACCACAATGCTAAGAAAGGCCAGATTTCTAGGTTTCCTGATTTGTAAGTGAGCCTTTGAAACACTGTTGTAATTCACAAAAAATGAGACAGCTGCATGGCATACTGAAACTTGAGATAAATGGGAGCTCAGAGAATAGGCAGGACAAGATTACTTACATTCAGCCCTATTTCTTAAGTTCCTACCCAAGAAGTGAATCTGCTAACCAGTGGATTAGCTAACTGTTAACTGAGCACCGTGGGAGGTTTTATATTCCTATGACTTCTGATCAGAGACACTATAGCCATGTCTTTACTATGGATACAAACAACCAAATACAGACTTCACCTAAGTCAGTGTGAGTAAGTGGCTAAATGCTGTGAAAAAGTAAAAAATAAAGTTTGGCCTGTATAATCATTAAGGGATTCTCCTGAGAAATGATTTTGTTGCTGTTGTTGTTGTTGTTGAAATAATATTTATTAACTCAAATTTAGCAAAGACAAGGTTTTTTTGCTTCAGTGACTGAGACCATGAATCTGAGCTGTGCTGAGCTGTGTGGACTTACCACCTTAACTGGCACTACCTTGGAGATCTTTGTTAAAGGCCATACAAGAAATCTGGGACAGATGATGTTAATAAAAACAGATCTTAGAGTCACATTTTCTTTCAGCAGAAATAAATCCCCATCAGTGCATTATCTTCTGTATGTCAAAACTGTAAGGTCCTGTCATAATCCAAGCACAGACATTTCAAAGATTTTGGACTGCGAAAAAAGGTCTCTTTGTAAATCATAATAAATAGCTCTTTTAAGGTTAAAAAAAAAAAAAAAAAAAAAAGCAAAAACATGGGCCACTAATGTCAAAATATTAAGAAGTATATTACAGTCATTCAGCTGACTGTTTCACATTTGTCAAAGGTGTTTTTTTAATTAATATTCTCAAGGCAGTTCTTTGAATTTATTCCAAATAGAATTAAATAATGTTCTGAACAGTGGTGAAATAAGTTACTGATCCCTAACTAAACATATCTGACTCTTTTTGTAATATCATTCTGCTAACTTTGAAATCAATGAACAAGATGGCAGAACCTCTGCAATAAAGGCAAGGAATGTATTTTACAGACTCTAAAGCAACTGAACTGAGAGAAGTCTGTTTAATCCATGATATGGAAGGCTTTGTGCTTTGGACTATAAAGATACAAGTTAATTGCTCTTTTATCAAGAGGCTGAGAAAGCTTACAGTTTTTTAAGCTTCCTGTGAAGAAATATAACAGTTTAATGTTGTTACAAAGCAGCTCTCTCTTCCAGCACTCAGCATGGTACCTTGTTAGTGAGGGAGACAACGATGTTCTGCATACCCTGATAAAAAAGAGTGAGAGGGGCTTATTTTTTTCCCCAGTTGCTCCATTCCCCCACTGAGTACTGCTGAATTTGTTAGAGATGAGCCCTTAAAATGCCAATAGTAGGTTTGAAATGTTACATAAACATTATTTTTAGGAGTGAGAGTCCTTGATAGAATATTGCAATTCATGTGTATGCAACATGATAAGTATACTCCAGTGCTATAATCTTGATTTACATTTGTAACAGATGATAATTAGTGTGTCTGGAGGAAAAATAAAAAAGAGAGATGCTGATGTGGTGAAGAACTTGATTAGTGACAACTCTGAAGAGGCTGAGACATGAGAGCAAAGAACCTCATCAACTTCCCTTCCCTTCCCTTCCCTTCCCTTCCCTTCCCTTCCCTTCCCTTCCCTTCCCTTCCCTTCCCTTCCCTTCCCTTCCCTTCCCTTCCCTTCCCTTCCCTTCCCTTCCCTTCCCTTCCCTTCCCTTCCCTTCCCTTCCCTTCCCTTCCCTTCCCTTCCCTTCCCTTCCCTTCCCTTCCCTCCCCTTCCCTTCCCTTCCCTTCCCTCCCCTTCCCTCCCCTCCCCTCCCCCTCCCTCCCCTCCCCTCCCCTCCCCTCCCCTCCCCTCCCCTCCCCTCCCCTCCCCTCCCCTCCCCTTCCCTCCCCTCCCCTCCCCTCCCCTCCCCTCCCTCCCCTCCCCCCCTCCCCTCCCCTCCCCTCCCCTCCCCTCCCCTCCCCTCCCCTCCCCTCCCCTCCCCTCCCCTCCCCTCCCCTCCCCTCCCCTCCCCTCCCCTCCCCTCCCCTCCCCTCCCCTCCCTCCCCTCCCCTCCCCTCCCCTTCCCCTCCCCTCCCCTCCCCTCCCCTCCCCTCCCCTCCCCTCCCCTCCCCTCCCCTCCCCCTTCCCCTCTCCCCTCCCCTCCCCTCCCCCCCCCTTCCCCTTCCCCTTCCCCTTCCCCTTCCCCTTCCCCTTCCCCTTCCCCCCTTCCCCTTCCCCTTCCCCTTCCCCTTCCCCTTCCCCTTCCCCTTCCCCTTCCCCTTCCCCTTCCCCTCCCCCTCCCCCTCCCCCTCCCCCTTCCCTTTTTCCCCTTCCCCTTTCCCCTTTCCCCTTTTTTTTTCTCTTCCTGTGGTGGTTTTACTCAAGTGGGCAGCCAAGCTCCACCACAACTGCTCTCTCTCACTCTTCCTCCCCAAAGGTAAAGGGAGAGTAAATACAATGCAAAAGGTTCAAGGATTGAGATAAGGATGGGGAGAATGCTCAACAATTATCGTGATGGGCTAAACAGACTCAGCACAGGGAGACAGTAAGATTTATTGCCTATTACTAACAAGCTAGAGAAGTGAGAAACAAAGGAAAAAACAAACAAATAAAAACAAACAAACAAACAACAAAAGAACACCTTCCCCCATCCACCCTCTTCTACCTCCTCCCCTGAGCGGCACAAAGTAATGGGGGAATGGGGGTTGCAGTCAGTCTATAGCACTTCATCTCCACCACTCCTTCAAGGTCACTGTCTTCCCCTGCTCCACATGGGGTCCCTCCCACGGGATGCCGTCTTTTCTGAACTTATCCTGCATGGGCTTCCCACAGGCAGCAGCTCTTCAAGAACTGCTCCAATATGAGCTCATACCATGGGGTCCATCTGTCAGGAGCAAACTGCTCCAACCTGGGTCCCCCACGGGCAGCAGCTCCTGCCAGGTCACCTGCTCCTGCATGGTCTCCTCTCCATGGGCTACAGGTCCGGCCCGGAATCTGCTCTGGTGGGGGTCCTCCACAGGCCTCAGCCTCCTTCAGTGCAGGTCCACCTGCTCCACCGTGGTCT
The DNA here is from genome assembly GCF_040182565.1 of Anser cygnoides. Classification (NCBI taxonomy): domain Eukaryota; kingdom Metazoa; phylum Chordata; class Aves; order Anseriformes; family Anatidae; genus Anser; species Anser cygnoides. Next base: position 164,834,509 of record NC_089873.1, on the reverse strand, counting down.
CCTCCATGGACTGCAAGGGAAAAACCTGCTTCACCATGGTCCTCACCACAGGCCACAGGGGATCTTCAGCTCTGGCACCTGGAGCACCTCTCCCCCTCCTTCACTGACCTTGGTGTCTGACCTGGTTTAATGGAAGGCGTTCCTGCCCATGGCAGAGGGATTGGAATTAGGTGATCTCTAGAATCCTTTCCAGCTCAAACCATTCTATGATTCTATAATTTATCACATTGAAAAAAACAGAAGAGAAATTAATTGAAAAAGAAAACAACGTGACAAGGAAGAAAATGAAAATTTCCTTGTAAGAAGACAGGAACTTTTGGAAACTGAGAAGAGATGTTGAGTGAAGGACAATATCTGGAAGACGTTGAAAAGAATTCATGATAAGTTGTTCTGTAAACAAAAATAAAAGAGAAAGAGAAGAAAAAAGCAACACTGGATTTAAGAACTATTTCAAGAGCAGAAAAAAGGCTACATGATCTGAGATTGCTTGTAAAGAAAAATTAATAGGATGGATAGAGAGAAAAGAAGCACGGGCAATTAAAAAACAGTGATGAGAATGTGAATCCAAAGTTGTAAAGACTCATGATAGAAGTAATAAAATAAACCTTAATAAATACTTCATTTCGCACATTTTTTTTAATTTTTCATCTGGATGGATAAAGATGACAGCAAACATACTAAGTACTCAAAATAACAAATATTTAGGAGTTCCTCCATGGGTTTCCTGAGCAAAAGAGGCTGAAGCAAAAATAAGATGAGACAGTGAAAATGAGCAAAGTCAGCAAAGTGACTCAAGAATGGATGGTGAGAGGCAATTTGCAGATGCGTACTTTCAGTGAGGCTTTTAAGAAGATATATGAATTTATCCCAGTGCCTGGAATCAAGAATAATGCTATTATTAAAATAAATGTTGAGAAGTTGAGGATGAGAAGATAAGAAAGATTTATTTTATTATTATTAATTTTTCCTCCTGCATTGAGTTTACAAGGCAAGGGTAGCAGGGCGGGGGGGGGTGGCTGTCGGGGAGGGGGTCTGGGTGGGGGGGCGGCATGCAGGGATGGCCTCTGTGAGAAGCATCCAGTGGGAGGGACCCCACATGGAGGACAGGAAGAGAGTGACAGTGAAGGAGCCAGAGACAACGAGTGAACACCCGACTGCAGCTCCCATTCCCCCGCACTGCTCGGGGGGAGGACATTGAACAGGGTGGATGGGGAGAAGGTGTTTTTAGTTTGCTTTTAGTTTTTCAGTGCTCTAACTTTTTAGTAATAGGTAATAAATTATATTAGTCTCCCTATGATGAGTCTGTTTTGTCTGTGACAGTAATTAGTATTGATCTCTCTGTCCATATCTCAACCCTCAAGCCTTTTTCCATATTTTCTCCCACTTTTTCTTTGAGGCAGGGGAGTGAGAGAGCAGCTGTGCTGGACTTCATCTGCCCAGCTGGGTAATACCAGCACATTTTCTTTATAATTACCATACCTGAATTTGGTTAGATGATATCAAATCTATAGGCATCTGTTCGTTACCTAATTTTATAGTAGAAATGACTCATGCTGCTTAACATGCAGAAGATCTTACCTTTTTCTCTTTCTTGCTCTAAGTTCACTATTTCTAGGTCTGGGCTGTCACTGCACAGCTTTATCAGACTTTCCTGGGTATTCATGAAGAACTGTTGGAGTAATACTTCATCTTAGATGCCTGTGAAGTTGTTAGTTCAATACTACGTGTCTCTGCATATAATACAATGGCACAAATGATATATGTTCATTTAACTCAGAGGGTTTCATGTTTCCAAACAGAAGTTATATAAAAGTTTTTTGTGAGTTTTGAATGCATCTGTCATGCTGAAATCTGATAAGTAATAATGTCACTGTAAAATCAACAAAACAAATTTGGTGTGCTAGAGGAAAATCAAGGGAACAAGGGTTTTCAGGATGCGATTTGAATTTAACTTTCCAATGTTATTTTATGATTCACTTTATCATTATAACTCTAAATTCTCTAGCTGGCTAATGAAAAATCAAGGATTTAGGGCCAAATTATTGCAGCTTTGACTAATACAAGAGATTTATGAGATTACTGAAACAGCAAGATTTTTACTTGCCAACACCTGAAAATACAGGCAACCACAGTTAGATAATGAGTAAGAAAATGAGGTACTTCTCATCTCATTCTGACTTGCTGCTTTGAAGCAAGCCATTTGATGTGTTGCATTATTTTCAAACATTCATGTATAAAATTATTTACAATTTGACATACACAATTTTAGTAGACTTCCTTACAGAAAATTACAACAGTATATACAAGATGTTACCTGCAAAATTCACTATTTAGAAAACATTACAGTAATTTCCTGCAACTGCAATAAGAAAGAATGCTTCTGCATCATTTTCACTTTTTGTTTAAAATGTTGTTAGGCATTCATTTTCATTTGCAACCATGACATTGAGCAAAGAAAAATAATTTATCTTGCCTATGCTTAATACCATACCACTATTTTAAAATACAAGATGATCTTTGAAATATTCTTCTAAGTATAAAGCTCATAAAAGAAAATTCTTGTTCCTTTTCCTTTGTTTCCTGTAATATTTATTAGATGCAGTTTGCTACTGCAGAGATCCTTTTCATTCTAAATCATTTTTCTGTCTTATAAAAAAAAATTCCTTTTTTCAAAGCACTTCATTAATTCTCTCCTACATGTTCTATACATCAAGCAGAGTGCTTTTTTTTTTTAACATATGCTTTTTTACTAGATGAATATTTCCAAAGATAAAAAGACAGCTCTGATATAATATTAATTTTTATAAAATTTGAAAAATATCGGAATGATGTTTTTGGACTAGCACTAGCACTCCTTTGACCATAAATCCATTTATCATTTCTGAGATAAAATATTTTTGGCATTTCACAAACAAAGCATTAATCTCCTAGAGACTGTAAATTAATTATGGTGTAATTCCCTCAATAGAGGTCATAAACACTAACATGGCTGCATAGATTCTTAATACTGTATTCACAATTCTTTATACTTCATTTAAAAGTGTGTTGTTTCCACGGTCAAACAGAAAGAAAGGAAGACAATAAAAAATAAAAATCAAAGATGATAATACAAGTCATTTCTCTCTCCCTCCCTGCTTAATAATCAGAGAATATTGCTGCTCATGAAATGATTCACTCAAGCAATAAATTATTTAGTAACTTCTGCTCTAAGGAGAAGGATACTCTTGTAAAAAACATAAGCCTTGTGGTTATTAGGACATTACAGCCCTATAATGTACCCAAAATGTTTATATTCTTTACTCTTTAGATTCTATCACTTTTGTTTTCGTCCTTTCCCTTCTGCCTGTCCTCTACCTTTTCCTCTGCATACCCACAGTAGAATAAGGTCATGGCTATAAGCTCTACATTCTAGTCATGTACCCTTTTTAACACTTTATTATGAACATTGCTGATTTTGCCATTGCCTTGGTTTGCATAATTGTATCTAACTAATACCTGGTAAAAGGCTAATTAAATAAAGGCCAGGGTCAGAGGTACAGTGGAAGGTGAAAGAAGTTAGTGACCTAACTGGTGAACTGTGAACACTGATTTGGCTACGTTTTAGGCCATCCAAGGACAACGACCAGTCCATGGGGATTAGATCCCTGTCTTTCTGCTGCCTGCAAAGAGAATGAGGAGCCAGCCAGCAGCAGCCTCAGTCTTCCATCAGAAAGGGGTCCTTGGTCCTGGAACTGTTTGGAGAGGACAATCTCCATTAGCCTAGTCAAATAATTTATTATGAGGTAGTTTCCACTATAATTTGAGAAACACTCTAAATAACCAGCTATCATCTTATGTCCATATTTTTTTTTCACTGTTATGGTTTCTATGTTCAACTATTATGCAACCTAGAATAACTTCTACTTCTGTCTTTTATTTTTTCACCCTATGTGTAAAACTCTACATGTAGTGTCATTTTCTCTCCTCCTTCCCCCTGACTTTTCTTTCTTTTTTTTTTTCCTCATGTTTATTTAAACATGGATTTTTTAGATTTTCTTTGCCATACACAGCGAAAATCCATCAATGTCAGAAGCTTCCTAGACAATACCTATATGGCAGTCTCTGCTACTCAATAACAAGAACCCCAAAAGGTTATTAATTTTCCATGGACGAAATATCAAGGCCTTGCTCATGTCCATGATTAATCCATTCTGGAGTAAGGATAAGTAATATCTGTCTCTATTCCTTCCCCAAGTTTATGGTGGCGCCCCTGATGCCCCAGAACATTACTGGTAGTTAGGTTCTATTTCTGTCCAAAGTTTTTGTTTGTTTATTTGTTTGTTTGTTTTTAGATGTGTTTTTTATTGTCTTTGCACTACCTTGTCCTTTCCACTCAGGATAATATATTTCACTGATTTTTGTTATTGCTATAATTTATTATACAGGAGTCAAAGCTGAGGACTAACTAGGTTTTGCATGGGCTACTGGAGAAGGAGGGAAAGCTTCTGAGCTTGTGAGGGACAACACAATCCTCACACAGAAATATGTTTAAAAAATATCTCTATATAAGATCTTACGTGCATGTAGTCTCTTATTGTAGACAATAAACAGACTTAAACATTTTTAGGACAAAACTTGTCTTTTTGTAAGGTTAATACCTAAACTATATAAGATGCATTGAAACTAAAAATGCTCATATAAACCATTAGCTATGAAGAGGCCTGACTGCCTCATATGCAGTTGCATACCTGTTAAAATTCTGCACTTCTATCATCCATTTGTTTGTTTGGTAGACAATATGATAAGTGTGAAGTTACTCTATTACAGATGTTGAAGAATCTTCAGAGGCCTGTATCTAAGAGCTGTTTATCTCCCTAAAAATGTGTTAATACAAAATAAACATATTTTATGTCAAAAAAGGTAGCAATCCTCAAGCAATAAATTGCAAGTAAGTCAACATCCTGTTGTTTGAAGCAATGAATGTGCTGTTGTATTTATCCTCAACACCCAAACAAGTGATTCCCATAAGGCTTTATAAATTTTATATTCTCTCCTCAGTACAATACTGTCAATAAATAAATAAATAAATAAATAAATATTGCAGCTACTCTTGATGGCACAGGTTAGAGAAGATTTGTTCAGCTTGTGTGACAAATAGATAATGAGTCATAAATCCCCTAAAAGACAACTGGCAAATATCTGGAAATGGCAAGAAATACCTGATATTACCTTAAGTTAGAAATGATCCTCACAGATGTACAGTAAAGGTAACATCACTTTTCAAGTGAACAGATGTACATATTTCTTTCCATTCTTTTAACATTTTTCACTTTTGCAGTTTTCCTGAGCTTTACAGCACAATGTGATCCCTCTTTTATAGAAATCTTGCTATCATTTTTCAGTTATGGGGGATATTAAAATGTCTTGTAAATTAATATGTAGCTATTTAAATAAACAAATAATTCCTTGCACACTAAATGTTGCATAAATATTGAAATTAGATCATTCCGTGGATTTCAGGCACTTTAAATGAAACATGGCTTTTAATAATATGAAGTAACTATCAAATTCTCACCCCATTACCTTTGATTTGGATCACAGTGGCAATTTATGCCTAAATGATTTAAGAGTTCTTCTCTTTGGTGATGATTAAAAATTGTATTTTCTAAATGTTTACGTCAGTGGTTGAGCATATGCTGTACACATGTCTTCAGCATAAAAGAACCTCAGATCTCTAGGGAAATTTCATGCAAAGATCTAAAAAGTAAGACTACTGGAATATTATTAGTGTTCAGTTATGTGAAAAATGTTTATTCTAGGCTGCATCATTTCATTAAGCTTTGCTAATGTAGTGCTATTAATTTATTTGGTAGAACTGCATAAAAACTTCATTTTTAATGTCTTAAAAGTGCAGTAATATTAGGAAAATCTACAATGTAGAATGGTTGTTGCTTGTGGCTTTCAGTCTTGTTCTTGTTGAGTACTACTTGCTTCGAAATAAACTATTTGCAATGCATTTGGATTACTCTGAAGTGTAATGGAACTCACAAGGTGATGACACATTTCCACAAATCCAGTCTGTAACTTGACAAGTAATTTTCTCTGTTGGCAAAACTGATTTAAGACATGCCCATCATTCCTTTTCTTTATCTGCTTACACATACCAGCATCCATCTCTTTGTGAATAGCATAACTGCATTTGCCTCATGGGAGCATTGGAAGCCTGGCTACCATCATAATCTAGGCTGTCAATTTCGAACTAAAATTAGATTAGATTGATCCCTTTTTTTGCTTAGTTAGGTACTTTTTCATAATGTCTAAGAAAACTTCAATTTCTTCCTTTTATGTGCACAGGTGGAAGAACTGAAAACAGGAAGAAAAAAAAAAAAAAAAAGGAATTTTTACTCATGTATTCCACTTTGTGGAAGAAATACATATATACTTGTCTTATATTTGACATCAAGATTCCAATCTGACAAGTAAACCAGCACTGATCAACGGTGATCCTCTCTGAATGAACTATAAAAGCTATCCATGTCATCATAGTACTGTGTATGTGTCAGTCTCTTTCTCTCTTCTAATATTAGTCATTACCAAGGATTTAACTCTTTGACTAATTCCGTGGTCTGAACTGCTCTGATAATACCTATAAAATTTCCTAAAATATTTTGTACTTTTGTTTCTCCTTGCTAAGTTTTTCTACCATTTTCCCCTTCCACCTTTTCTTCATTGTTTTTCTTTTTAAAATAATATTAAATAATATATATATATTATGAACAGAGTTTCCTAACTACACAAAAAGTAAAGTTCCTTGTCTGAAGTGATACACAGTTTCAAAATATTTCTGGAGATTGAGTAAATAAACAGACATGAAGTAGTCAATAAATAAATATTGAATAGGACAAGGATGTTATTGATTTTGAAAAAGAACTCATTTTGTTATTGAATATGTATTTGAGTTTTTCTTTGCTTCGTGTCCAGTATTAATGCAACCTCAATAAATATTCAAATAGGTGATACAAAATAAGTTTAGACATCCAATTTGTTATTGCTGGACAGATCTAAAAATTTTGAATGATTTAAGTAATTAGTTGCAAAACTTTGCTACTGAATATTTCAGTGCTGCTTGCCAAATGAGGCTATTATGTATGTAATACAGAAGCTGGCACACACCAAAGTATGAGAGATACTGAATCATTAAAACTAAACTTTCTCTCCCTATAAGAGAAAATCCTTTGAAGATTTCATGTAAATAACTTTATAATCTATTCCTTCAGCAACTATTTATTTCTTAGATATCAGACGAATAGTGCAAAATAAAAATCACATTGCCAAAAAATCTTATTAAATGACCCTTCCCTTCCCTTCCCTTCCCTTCCCTTCCCTTCCCTTCCCTTCCCTTCCCTTCCCTTCCCTTCCCTTCCCTTCCCTTCCCTTCCCTTCCCTTCCCTTCCCTTCCCTTCCCTTCCCTTCCCTTCCCTTCCCTTCCCTTCCCTTCCCTTCCCTTCCCTTCCCTTCCCTTCCCTTCCCTTCCCTTCCCTTCCCTTCCCTTCCCTTCCCTTCCCTTCCCTTCCCTTCCCTTCCCTTCCCTTCCCTTCCCTTCCCTTCCCTTCCCTTCCCTTCCCTTCCCTTCCCTTCCCTTCCCTTCCCTTCTTCTCCTTCCTGCACTCTCCTTCCTCCCATTCACTGTTCCTATCCCTCTCCCCTTGTCCTTGCCCTTTCTCTTCCACTTCTGCTTCCCCTTCCTTTTCAGTAAGCTGTTTGGTAGCAACAGTAATGCATTTGTGGATGGCTTGCCTTCATGTTTTGAAATTCATTAGCTCATTTTTTTGGTAAATTAATCCTAATTTGCATTTTAATTTGACAGCCATCATGATTAAAAACAGAATACAGGAATTGCACCTGTGTTCCTAGTTCTAGTGGCTTTTAACATTATTTCACATATTAAGTTCATTATGGTAATCTTGCAAAATGTGCAGAGTAAAATGAAGCTTCGTATAGCATGGAGTTTATTGTGTCCAAAAACTAAAAAGTGATTTTTAATTTGTAAATTTTCTCAGCAGTTTTAGATAGTGCTAAATATGTTGAATTATTTGATACTGTAATGGTGAAAAGAGGTACAATATAGATATGTAGATTATTACTGTGCTATGTGCTTTCTGTTCATAGTGTTTAATATCAGATACTATAAAATATTTGTCAATTCAGAAAAAAAAAATAAGGAAAGGTAAATAACCTTAGTGTGATAAATAATAAAAATATACATAATATAAATCACATGCAGATACTTTTACTTCTATGTTGTTTTTTGTTTTGTTTTGTTTTTTGTTTTCTGGTAACAAAAATGCAAAACCAGTCAAAACACTCAAAGACAGTCATTTATTGGTTTGTATCCATTTAATTACTTGAATCACTTGTCAATACTAAAAGTATTATTCAACTTCTTCCACATTGTTAAAAGCTAAATATAACAAACAGCAATTAAAAAATCATATAAAGAAGACAAAATCTGCCAAAACCCACAGTAATAACCATAATAAGGCCAATCTTACACTAAAAGATAGATGAATGGGATCCATTTCTGTAAAATTTAAATGACTCCAGTGTTAAATTAATCACCATGGTAGATACAGCTGTCTAGAATTAGAGTTCAAGTAATCATGTGAAACTATTTTCTTCTTGGACACCCTATTGCTCCTCTACTGCTGTCAATGTGACTGAATCTAGAATAACATTGACTGTTACTGGAGTTCTGAAATTCAGCACACATATAAACATCTACATGTAGATGAGTACATTTTGAATGTCCTGAGCTAGATTTGAATCCCAGTCCTATACATTACATAGAAAGAATTTGATATTAACTAACTTGATTCTCAGATTTCATGCAAAGCGCAGTGCAACCAGGAGTCACTCAAAAGAAAAAAGTGTTTGCTCACTGAGTTATAGGCATTCTGGACTGTAAGGTTATTGAACAGAAAGGTTTCATATGACTATATGGGCTGCTAGGGCTTGAGTCGTTGCTGACATGTTATGGTAGCAAACTTTTTGAAACATGACAGGGTTTCCTGCCCATCCTCCAGCTTCTTCTGAAAAGAACACTGAAAATGTCTGTAGATTCTGTGCTAGGTCTGTTAACCCCAACAATAGTGACACTCTCACAATACCTCGCCCATCTCAATGTGTTTAGCAGTGTAGTCTCTGTCTTTTGGAGTCCCAGATACCTTTCCAAAAAGGCATGGTTCCTTGTCATAAAGCTTCTACCACCTAGAAAATTACAAAGTTACTCCATTTTTTTTATGAAAACCAAGAATATGTAAAAGTGCTGTATCTTGTCTGACATAAATCTGATTTACTTTTATTTTAAGCACTTATGTTAAGCCATATACTTCCATTTCCTTCCTCCATGTTGTCCTTCAAAGAGAAATGTAACTTAAAATACCATTTCACTGAATAGTTTCCAAAAGAATTGTGATTTTTTTCTCTCCTTCTCTTTGAGTAATTACAAACTTTCCAATTTAATACTGAGGTGTCACGATCCACATAATTTGCCATATACCCTCTCTGACAGTGTACTTGTACCTACTCTGCCAACATGACCTTTCACCCATAACCCTGCTCAAGTGATAACTGTCAGTGGTAATCATGATGGCTGCGTCTGGCTCATTTGGATTTTGGGGAGACAGATCACAAAACAATAGTGAAGGGCTAATTGAGCATCCACCAGCCAAATATGCCTGGTACACAAATATGACTGTTAGCCAATCATCTTACCCCCTCAACAGGGGTCAGATAAGTACATTGAACTCTTCTGCAAAGCAGCAAGCTGCATGACTGGATCTCCCTTTGAGTTGGGACACATCTCAACGTTAATTTTCGAAGTCAGGAGATCCTCAGTAAATGGCTAATGGCATGTTGAAACTTTGCGTGCTTTGCTAAGTCATATTTTAGATCGATTGTGTGCAAAATCCTTTTGGTCTTCTTAACGAATGTCTGGCCCTGCCCTCTATGCAGTAAATAACTGAGTTTACCTTGCCATTAAATCTTGTTAAACCACTCTCCTATTTATAATTAAGCTTTGCTAAATCACTGCTTTTCATCAATAAATATTGTTGTTTCACTCTTGCAACTGAAGTGTATTTCTGGTCCATTACAACCCTCTTCACCCAGCTTTTTTGACAGTAGTTGACATTTTATTTTCCTCCAGATTCTTACCATCCACAGTAACCTACTGGTGATATCTAAATTGTTTTCACTCTTCTGTTCCTAGTTCACCTTCTCTTCATTTCACAGCTGTTATTCTCAGGAAAAGAATATCTTTTGGAGCAACTGAGCTTCAATTACTCTTTATTTTTGCTTCAAATCTCCTGCGACTTTCCTTTTAGAAATGTTTTTAAACAGTCTATTTATACAACAATTTTGTCTTTGAAATCCAAAGAGTATTGTATGACTTCTAACTATAAGTAGCAAAAATGTTTTATATATTTTAAACTTCCCTCAATATTTGAAGAAAAGCTTCTATCTTCATAGTTATTTATGTAAATTATTGCAATCTGTTATAAGATGAATCAATTAAAATAATAATGGTAGGGAGAAAACAATTCCAACTAATCAGAAAAAACTTCCACTGATTTCCTGTTAATGATGAGTGTTTTAATATCTGAAAGCATGTTAATTATACCTCTGATTAACCAGAGTGATTTGTCATCACAGCGTTTAAATACTTTCATATATCTTACAAGAAGTTGTAGTATACTGTTTGCATTAAAAAGATAAAATTTCCACAGTAATGTTGTTGTGTTGAAAATTGTAATTGTAAACATTGTAATGGTCATTTTCTGCACATTGGAAAAAAAAAAAAAGATGACTTAAAAAGAGGAAGACCGTATTAAAATACTCACTTTGTTAAATGGAGTGGTTAATAAACACAAAATAAACTGTTTCCAGATGATTTCATATGACAAGCTCAGTGAGCACAAGTGGAAATGAAAGAAAAACAATAAAGAATAGATGTTAAAAAGTATCTTTTCACCTACAGAGTAGCAAATATACAGAACTATCTAGCAGACAAGGATGTAGAATTAGAAATATGAGGATCAGTCAAAGAACAATATTAGAATACATCCAAGGAACAAAAAAGTTTATGAATGTGCTTAGAAGACCTAGGAAAAGGAAGAGGAAGAGGAAGAGGAAGAGGAAGAGGAAGAGGAAGAGGAAGAGGAAGAGGAAGAGGAAGAGGAAGAGAACCATCTTAAACATCTGAATTGAAGCATTTCACGTGATATTTATTCTCCCTATTATATATAGAGATAACTCTTAACAGTTTAATAATGACAGAAAAAAATCCATGAGAATACATAATTGATACTACATAATTATAGGCAACCTGAAGGATATTTTTATCAGCTATTAAGATGTAAACCAAGCAAACAAACAGACAGACATTTTTTTAATTTTAATAATATAATATGATATTAAATATTTTAATAATAAAATTAAATATTTTAATATTGTTTAAATAAATTATTTTAATAATAAATAAATCATGCTAGTTAGTTGAAGAAAATTATTGCAATTTTAGCTTTCTGCAATATGCATAGGTCTAGTAAATAAATCTATTTTTCTGTAGAATTTAGGATATAGAATATAGAATGATTTAACACTGATAGTAATTTATATATATGTGTATTTGTGGTAATTAATGAATATTACATGTAATCACCGATTAAGAGAAGATCAAGCTTTCAAAGTACCAAGACCAAGAGCAGAAATCTGCTGGTTCAGGTAAGAAGTCCTTCTGATAAGCTTCTTTATTTGTTTCTTTATTCTTATTTTTGTGCAGTGCTAATTTCTGGATACACCATTAGTTTTGCATGCTTTGCTAACAAGTTGGTTAGCTCTTGCTTGTTGCTCTGTTTTGCAGGTCTGACAAAGGTCTGTTACTCCCATCCCTGCTGCATCACAGTGCTTTGCCAGAGAAATATTTCTTTCCTCTTTCTCTTTGTAAGGATGCGTGGGTGGCCCTCCTTTGGTGACCATGATCAAGCAAAAAGAAGTGCTAATTCTAACTGACCACGTGGGAAAACAAACAAAAATGTTGACCTCACAAAAGCCAAAAGAGTAATTTGCTTTCTAATGAGGCTGCTTCTGAATATGGTGCTAACCTTGGGAATAAGAAATCTGTAGAAAATTCCTGCATAGCAACAGGGTTGATATTCTGTTTATGGAAGGATAGAGCTGGCTAGGACACTAGATGGAGGGGTCATGCCTCAGTCACATGTTCTCTTGAATGACTCATCGTTCAGTCACAGTTGCATGGTTTTACTAACTCGCATTGTTTGCAACATATCCATATAACTATACATTCTAAATATAAAAGATTAAAATCTGTTCTAGCAGAAGAAGATAGATTCAACAGCACTATTTGTTGCATGATAGCCTGAAGAGATACTCCTAGTTATTCCTATTTCTCTCTGGTCTCTTTACCATATATTTTGCTTCCTTTTAGTATTTGCATTTGTGCAATCAGGCAAGCAGAAATAGAAACAGAAAATTGAATGATTTTGTATAATTGTGTTTTAAAACATTTTCCCTTTTCCTGTTTTTTTTTTGTTGTTGTTACATTAATTTCTTATAAAAATCATATATAGATGTGTAGAACTATATTTCCTTTTGTATATTTTTTTCTTTTTCTTAGCCATATTAAAATGTTTGTAGAGTAGAAAGCACTATATTTATGATTATATAAAGACTTAAATCCCCATTTCTCATCTCTATATACATCAGACTGTATATGTAGGCAAAACTAAACATGAACATATGTTGTTTTGTTGTTTTGTTATGTTATTTCTTTTCTATATTCTTACATATTTCTTTATATTGTTATATATTTCTTTTCTATATTCTTCTTCATAGGAGAGGTGCTCCAGCCCTCTGACCATCAATCAAAAAGTACATTGTGACTCTGACAGTCACAGTTCCAGTTACTTCCACAAAGATATTTAACTACAATCAATGATATTTACTACACTTTTTTTAAGAAACATAGTTTTTTATCTACGAGAATAAATTTCTGGTGCCAGATTGTTGAATTCCAGGGAAAATTAAACAATCCATTTTCCTTTTTCCTAAGGCTGTATTTGGATATATCTATTGGAAAGAGTATATAGAAAAAATCTCACCAGCAGATGTTACCATTCCCACCAACATATAGGATATCTAAAAGGCTTTTGGAGGGGGAATATAAGAAGCATTTTCCTAAACTTAATCCTTTATTGCCATAAGGCTATTAGTAGACTTTAGAGTGAATTCCCTGCTGTGTTGTGCTCAAAATTAGGAATGCAAGCAACAAAGGAGCTATAGATAGAGATCTCTTATACTAAAATCTAAGCTAGAAGAAAAAATAAATAAATAAATTCATTTACAAAAGGTAGTATCTCAGAGACTTGCAATTCTGGATTGAAGGTGTTAAATTAGAACATGAGGGCTGTTGAAACAGAGAAGAAGCATGTTGGATAAGCTTGTTCATCACAGAATCCGTTGCCTGCTTTAATAATATATCATGCTACAGAAAGATAATAACATAGAAAGTGTCATGAACATGTTTAAAAGATAAACCGCAGTTATTTTGTGTTACTTTCCTTCTTTGTTATTGGTAGATAGGCAGGTCTTGTGGTTTGTGCTTAATACTCTGCCCTCTGCCTGGGAGTAGGTAAAAAGGAGGTTGAATACCATAGATGATACCCAAATCCCTCCAAGTAGCTCAGTATCCAACAAAGTTACCTGTATTTCTGTTAGATAACAAGAGAGAAAAAGAGCTGGAGAGAAATGAGAGAGGAAACTTCAGTGACTGGTAATGTTTGTACAGGATTATAGTCTTGAAAATGAAGCCATTGGCTCTCAAAGTTCCTGTGTGCTACATACACAAGAGATGTGGAAAGAGATCCCAAAGGATCTATCACCAGCTTTTCATGCTGAGAAATATTTAAAAATCATCAGTACTCAGTGAGTGCTGAGGGAAGTATGCAGCAGATGTAAACTGCATGAAGAAATGTAATTGCTGATATACACACAGATCCAAGATAAGAAACACTGTAAATGTATGCAGTGGGGAAACTAGACTAGGGTTCTGGCTTTGTTATTGTTGTTTGCACTTACACAGAAAAAAAAAAAAAAAAAAAAAAAAACTTGATTTCTTGTTTCAACTATATAGCAACATATCTTCATTTAACCACAGAATAATAAACCTTTTCTATATTATTGAGAGTTTGGTGCTGTGAGGGCAAAATGAAAATAAAAAACGTTGAGTCCACAGTGAGTCTAAAAAATGCTACTCCAGAAGAGGTATTAGATCTTCATAGAGGACAACATGCGTATAGCCTGAAGTCATATGTGCCTTAGGTGCTGGAGACAGATTCTTGTAAATTAATAGAGGAGCTGGCTATCTTCTGATGACAAGTTTTAGGAAGATGATTACTTTAGTTTCTACAGTGACTTCAAGCAACCCTTAAATGTCACATATACTTAAGCAGAATTTCCAGAAAATCAGCAGTTCACAAATTCATGCTCCAATGATTTATTATGGCATCGGATCCAGGTAAATCAATGAGTCTGTGTCCAGATCATTCTAATCTAAGAGTTCAAGAGCTATTATTATAATCTAAATGCAAGGGTGCAGGAGCAATATGGTTCTATGAGCAAAAAATCTCATTCATAGAATCACAGAATGAGAGAATCACAAATGTGTAAAGTCAGTAGTGGTAAAGAAATCTTTTTTTTTATTTATTTTTTATTTCTTATTTTTTTTAAGATTGGAACTGAAAGGGGGTCTACATGATTTAGAAACCAATTTTGGTAAAATATCTCTTTATTACATTTGAAAGCCAGGTAGATTTAGGTGTCTAAGGCCATTTCTTGATGACAAAATGAAACATTAGAGACCCTCAAGCTATCCCATAATAATCTGATGTCTGCTTTGTACAGTGTAGCTTTGGTAAAGTCTCCGAGTAGTTGCTGCATTAGAAGGTAGTACACTCTTATTACCTCTGCTCTCGTGCTGATGTGCACAAGTACAAAGTCAGTCCATTGTGCCTTATCTTGGAAACTCTGCTTTGTGTTATTTAATATAGGACAGGTTCTTCTTCTGCAATTAGTTACTTATATACCAAAAATGGCATAGGACAAAATGAAACTTTCTCAAAACTGAAGTCAATCCTTTCAGTTATTATGACAAATATGTCATATTTGTGCTGAAGAAGAAAGACTGCATATATAGGTATTTAAAAACAAACACAAAACTTTTTTTTCTACACTTTCTCATCATAAAAATTAGAAGACTTTATTTTGTTGATGACACGTAGTAGGTAAGTGACAAACACCTATGGTCTCACTCATGTTTCCTTTCACAAGCAAAGTCTACCACTGAGAGTTACAGTTAGAGTATTGTTAAACATCACTGCCAAAAAAAAAAAAAAAAAGTCTGTCAGAACTTAAACTTTTTGTCTCGGTGCATCTGTGGTCATATTTATCTCATAAAACTTACTTTAGACCAAGAATACTGCAGGAACCTTATGGCTTGGCTTCTTTCCCAGTTGTTGCTGCATATTGTTCAAGGAAAGTAGTTTTTGCAAGGAACAAATAAACAGAGTATTGCAGCAAACTCTTAAAGAAAGCATGTGGACGGGTTCATCCAAAACTCTTCCAGGTCAAATGCTGTCTTCCCACAGCTAGACTTTCAGCTTTGCTGGCTTGTCAAGGATCTGTATGCAACAGTCCTCATTACACACTATGGGCAGTGAACTTGTGTACCTCTCCTACCTTGTGGGTAGGAGAGCCCATATTATACGCCCAGTGAAATTTTCCTGAGTCTCATTTCTGTCTTGGACTAACGATGGATTGCACATATTTTATCACCAAACCCTGTACCACAGCACAAAGGAAAAGGAAGAGTACTGCACCTGGCCATTGAGAAACATAGCTGATGAAAAATATTAGTCACTACTCGTCTATGTGCATTTAAGCAAAGTGTATAACAAATCAGCTGATCATATTAGTGGTGGTTTTACTTAGGTGGGCAGCTGAGCTCCACTACAACTGCTCTCTCAGTTCCCCTTCTCAAAGGGAAAGGGGGAGAAAATATGATGGAAGGGGCTCAAGCCCTGAGATAAGAACATGGAGATCATTCAATAATTATTGTGACAGGCAAAACAGACTCAGCGTAGGGAGATTAATAAAATTTATTACCTATTACTAACATTCCAGAACAGTGAGAAACAAAGAAAACAAACTAAAAACACCTTCTCCCCCATCCACCCTCTTCCACTTCCTCCCCCAAGCAGCACAGGGGAACACGGTATGGGGGCTGTGGCCAGTCCCTAATGCTTTGTCTCTGCTGCTCCTTCATAGTCACTCTCTGCCCGTGCTCCATGTGGGGTCCCTCCCACGGGATGCCATCTTTCCTGAACTGATCCTGCAGGGGCTGCCTACAGGCAGCAGCTCTTCAAGAACTGCTCCAATATGGGTACGTGCCAATGGGTCCATCTGCCAGGAGCAAATGGCTCTAACATGGGTCCCCCACGGGCAGAAGCTCCCCCCCCCCAAGGCCCCCTGCTCCTGCGTGGGCTCCTCTCCACGGGCTGCAGCTCCGGCCCGGGGCCTGCTCCTGCGGGGGCTCTCCACGGGCCGCAGCCTCCTCCAGGCCACATCCACCTGCTCCACCGGGGGCTCCTCCACGGGCTGCAGCGTGGAGATCTGCTCCGTGTGGGACCCATGGGCTGCAGGGGGACAGCCTGCTCCACCAGGGGCCCCTCCACAGGCAGCAGGGGAACTTCTGCTCCGGTGCCTGGAGCACTTCCTGCCCTCGTTCTTCACTGACCTGTTTCTCACGTCTCACTCTCCCAGCTGCTGTGTTGTAGCAGTTTTTTTTTTTTTTCTTAAATCTACTATCACAGAGGTGCAAAAAACACCTCAGTTATTGTCTTGGCTCTGGCCAGTGGTGGATCCACTTTGGAGCTGGCTGAAACTGGCCCTTATTTAGCATGGGGCAGCTTCTGGATTCTTCTCACAGAGGCCACCCCTGCAGCCCACCACTACCAAGACCTTGCCATGTAAACCAATACAATATTAAAAGGTGTGACAGAGATTTTTCTCTTCCTTATATTACCTAGAAACTCTTTTTGGTTCATATAAAATTTGAATCTCTAAAGTTAAATTTATGTGAACAAAATACATTTTTTTTGGGGTGGGGGTGGGGGTAAGTAAATTATTTTGATGAAAGCAGTAATTTAATTGTCTCAGCAAGTTCCATTCAAAATATGTCAGATTGAATAATGTTAAACCTAATTTGAACTGGACTCTGAGAATCATGGAATCATAGTCAAAGAATCATAGAATCATAGTCAAAGAATCACAGAATCATAGTAAAGATCATCTAGTTCCAACGCCCCTGCCTTAAGCAGGGACACCTTCCACTAGACAAGGTTGCTCAAAGCCCCATGCAGCCTGGCCTTAAACACTTCCAGGGATGGGGCATCCACAACTTCTCTGGGCATCCCATTCCGGTGCCCCACCACTATCATAGTAAAGAATCTCCTCCTAATATCCAATCCAAATCTACCCTTTTTTAGTTTAAAGCCACTGCTCCTTGTCCTGTCACTACAATCCCTGACAAAGAGTCCCTCTCTTTCTTTCCTGTAAGCCCTCTTTAGGAGAAAATGCTTTTGGGGTTCTTAACAAATATAATACAAAACACAGGTTACAGCAAACTGGATGATAGTTTGGTGAAGCTGAACTGTCAAGTCTTTAACATACTTGGGGACCTTAAAAGCTGATGGTTTCTGGTCTTGGAACAACTGTACTAAATGTGGGGCACACAGAACAATATTAATCTAATAATCAGTAAAACAAACATTCTTAGACAAAGTTTTCCAAAACTCTTAATTATATCAAAAAGTATTTCAAACTTGCACCAAAGTAGAAATATTTAAAAAGCATAGAAATTCTGTTTAAAAGGAAAGGAAGTCCGCTCCAGAAATTCAGAATAATGGTCAATTATAACAAGTACAATTGTGAGCAGGTACACCTGTTATAAGTAAAATACCTTAAAAAACCAACCAAACAATCAACAACAACAACAACAAAAAAATAAACAAACAAACAAACAAAACATATCCAAGGGCTGGAGACACACTTTATTTCAGTAGTTACATTACAGCACTCAGAATGCACAAATTAGCTCACTAAACATACCTTTGTATGTATAGCTTGAGACTTTTTGTCAAAGTGAGAAATTCCCCAGCAAGTGTGATGTTCATCTTCTCTTGCCTCTATTTATTTATTTTTTTTTTTTTGAGGAACTAACGTTTAGAAGGACTGATTACTGAAGTCCTGGCTGTTATTAAGAAAATAGCGGGACGAGTGATTGCCTTCTGATTATATGAGCAAAAAAGAGGGCTACCGTGACTTGTAACTGATATATATTCTAATCATATTTGATGCCTCTTACAGTTCAGGCACTTTTCATCAAAATCAAGAAAGAGAGATGTTAAACTTCTCCTAAATCATAGTTCATACTTAGGAGTTTGTCTAAATTGCAAAGTTGCTTTTTTTTTTTTTTTTTGTAGTTGGTGGTGGTGACATTTTTTTGGGGGTAGGATTAATTTCCTCATCCTTTTCATCAGGTACTGTAATGCGTTAAAAAATATCTCTATCTTAGGTATCTTGTCACACCTATCAAATTCATTTTATCTTTGAACAAGACCTGTCCCAGTCATAAATAGTTCTCTCTGAAAAGCTTCCAAAAATGTGCAGACCCTTTTGGAGATATTTAACTTGTTTATGGGAAAATAAATATATATACATGTATGCACATATGTCTAGAAATAGGTGTTTTATGTATAAAATCAAGCATAAGGCAGCAGTCATTTTTCAGAACAGATTTGAATAATGGGTTTTTATTTCTTCAGGTTAATACAGTTGTCATACTTCAAGGAAGCAGATTTTGGAAATTATTTAATTGGTGAACCTGATTTCTGTCAAAGAGTGTACCAAATAGAATGATCTATCTAAGCACCATGGTTTTGTCTGGGGTAGACATAACTTTCTACATAGAAGCTCACATAATGATGTGTTTTGGATTTTTGATGAGAATAGTGGTGCTAACATATGGATGGTTTTGGTTGTTGCAGATCCGTGCTTGCACAATCAGAGACTTTTCTACTTCTTTTACTGCCCTGCTAGCAAACAGACTGGGAGTGCACCAGGAGCTGGGAGGGGACACAGCCGGGACAGGTGACCCAGGCTGACCAAAGAGATATTCCATACCACATGATGTCATGCCCAGCAATAAAAGGTGGAAGAAAGAAGGATGAAGAGAGGAACGTTCAGGGTGATGGTGTTTGTCTTCCCAAAAATACATTACACATGATGACTCCCATTTTCCTGGAAGTATCTGAACACCTGCCTGCTGATGGGAAGTAGCAATTGAATTCATTCCTTATTTTGCTTTGTTTGTGTGTGCAGCTTTTGTGTTACCTAGTAAACTATTTTTATCTCAACCCATGAGTTCTCTCACTTTTACCTTTCTGATTCTCTCCCCCATACCACCTATGGTGAGTGAGCCAGTGGCTGTGTGATACTTAGCTGCCTGCATAAGTTAAACCACAACACTAAGCTGTTAAGAATCCAATGAATTGGAATGCAGTCATCTGTGTCTTCTTTTTAAATCCTTTGTCTCTCAGAAAGCATTTGTACATTTTAAAAAATTACCTTTAGAAAGTGAAAGTAAGGAAACTCACATCATCTAACTTCAAATATTTTATACCACTGTAACTGTATGTAATTCCATCAAAACTGGTTAAAATTAAGGTAAACCAAAGGGCACAAAGGACACTAAACACAGCAATTCAATCAGTCTAGGAAACTAAATCTGTAAGAGAATGGGAACAAAAATAAAGACAAATATTTCATTCAGCTTTATTTAATAAGCCTTAATTAAAAACAATTTTCTGCTCCTTTTCATAAGATGGGAGGTATTAAGTTTAATCTTCTGCTTAAATTACAGTTTGAGTATTCTGAATTTTTCTTTTTCTAATCAGGACTCTTTATAAGTGGAATGAGATTTCCTTCCTGCTACATACATCACTGTAGAAGAAAATTTAACCTCCAGAGTCCTACTCATCTTTAATCTTTTCTGATTTCATAAGTTAAAAAGCTGTTAGTACTTTCAAGTATACGTTAAATACTTTCAATATACATTCTTGTCTATTTAGGCTTCTGAGTACCTCATAATGATATAGCTTACCATTCCTTGCAGTCAATTTGTTTTCTACTGATACTTTGTAGGCAATAAAAAGGGACATTTTTATTTTAGAATAAAAATCATATACTCCTAGACCCCACATGATACTACTAAAACAAAGACTGAGCCTGAAGTGCACCTGAGTAAGAGATCACTCATTTTCAATAACAGAAAATTTAGAATAAATAGAATTAAGAATTAGCTCATTCCCTGGTTTCAGACTGGTTCAACTCACCCTGTACCTTGTCTGGTACAGGCAGATTTGCTTTGTCTCTTTGACCGAGAGGAAGGCAGTTCTAAACAGTGTGAATGCCAGCCATGCATATCACTTAGATTCAGCTTGACTTTTGCAGCCTGAGGCTATGATTACACCAGCAAACTTAGCATAGACTAGACACAGGATTGAGCACTGGTGAATGTATTATGTTTATCTGTTAAGTGTATCCCATAAGCATTCCTACAGTCCAGAGGTGAAAAAGCTCTTGGCAACCCTCAAGGGATAAAAGGGGCCAGATAAGTATTGATGAAACCAGTTTGAGTTTTGAGGGAAAAGAAAAATTCTAAACTCAGGGGCCAAGACACAATATGTGATGTGATTTCAGGAATATCACGTAGATCCTGGTTGCTTCTATTTGTCTATTAGACCTTGGCTGAGAACTTAAACCTGTGACAGCTATGCATTGGACATAATGAGGAGAATAGAAGGAAGACAGAGGAGAAGATATTTATGTAGCTTTTCAGGGGACTGCAAAAAGATCTCTGGGGAACAGGAAACAGATGAGAATTAAAATACCGAACACAAGAATTTTAAAACTGAACCATACAGCAAGTCTGTACCAGAAACTACATGTAGACAAGGAAAGGTATGGCCAGAAAAAACATCAAGACAGAATATTTTATGGGCAGTATCTGTGACAGAAAAAAATAAAATAAATGGGGGGTGTGGGGTCAATTCAAGACAATTGACTTCAGGCTAGGCATGGTATAATATCATTATGAGAAGTTTAAGATATAGTTTACTTCAGGCAGTGAATATACGTAGAACATTCATAATCTAAAACCTCTTACATTAAAGGGATGCTTGAACAGGTGGAGAGAAGCTATTTGATCAATCTCATGCTATTTAACACACTACCCCTTTTTCAGATGATAATACAGAAGTATATCCCTTTAAGAACACAACAGAAGCTGAGTTTACAGAGGCACTTTCATGCTGACCTCATTTTGCAGACCTATGCTCTGTTGGGATCAATTCATTCTGCATGAGAGAATACTGTGTTATCCTAGGCACAGTAGACTAACTCTTATTTTGTAAATTTCAGGTATCACAAATACCTGAGAATTTTGTTATCTTTTGACTCTAGGCTATTTGTTGCTTTGAGAGCAGCATGAATTTTTAAGCATAAATTCTAGGAACCTACCTGCCACGTAGGGAATTCAGTATGTTTCATTTCCAAGATCTTAATAACCGTATTTCACTATCTGATAAAGATGTTCATTTAAAGGACTGAATGAGATTTTTTGTGCCACCAGTTTAAAATGCTTCTAATTTAAAAACAAAGTTAAAATTTTCTTTCACTATCATGGTATCTGAATTAATCCCCAGAGTGAATATACACTAAAGTCAACAATATAACTCATTTATTGTTATATTTTTATTTTATTTTATTTTATTTTATTTATTTTATTTTTCTTGTTGTTATTGTTTCCAATACTTTTTCAGCCTTAGTTAGTTGGAAGTCTTCATGAATTGCTGACTACAGAATGACTTGACTATAGTTTTCCTCAGTATTTCCACTTATTAAATTCATGAAAAATGGTAAATTACTCTCTTAGACAGTCTACTGTAGATATATGGCAACTTTTTATTTCCCTAAGGTGCTGGTTAAAACACAATTTGTTGGTTCAGCTGAGAGGTACAATTAGGATAAAAAGAGTTATTCAGCGTTTGCTTCTGACCTTTAAATGTGCACTCATTCATGGAAGTCTGTGTCTTGAAAAAGA
Source organism: Anser cygnoides (assembly GCF_040182565.1). Classification (NCBI taxonomy): domain Eukaryota; kingdom Metazoa; phylum Chordata; class Aves; order Anseriformes; family Anatidae; genus Anser; species Anser cygnoides. The sequence continues at coordinate 164,812,230 of NC_089873.1, read as the reverse complement.
AGGAAATAGATGATAACTATACCTTATGCCACTAAATGTTGCCTATTACAAAATAAGCACTGAAGCTTGAAAAAGTTCATAACAGATAGAGTGAAGGAATTCGGAGGCAAAGAAGTTTTGTTGAAGTAGCTCTGGTACTACCTTTTTGTTCTCTCAAGGCACATATTTAAATACTGTGATATAACACATTTTTGGGTGGAGGTATTTTCCTTCTTTGTCCATAGAAAATACATTACTGCTCTACATATTGAGATACAGTGAGGTACAAATGGATTTCTCTGCCCCCCATCCCCCCACCCCCACCACATGTAATTCATTGCATGTTTCCCATATGTCTCACTGGAACAGAAAAGAGTTATAGACAATACTTTGATAGCAAAGTGCTCAGACTTCACTGTACCTGGTAAGTATTAGGAATGGAAAGCTTGTGAATGGTTTTCTGAGTCCCTATTAAGAGTTAACTAATTGTTTAAAGCTATTTACAGCTTTGTTAAGCATGCATACGTATAACACTGTATTGGACAAAGATAACCACAGAGCTATTATTCCTGTCTGGTAAAGGCTTTGAAATCAGGTTTTCCTAGGCTTCATTCTAACTTGCAGATTTCTCATCTTGCATGGGAAAAGTTTTGTAACATTACTTTACATTGGGCTTATTACAAAAATTATTTCATTTTACCTCTGATTTTTATTTTTATTTTTTGTCCTCTCTGTTGAGATTTCAGTGTGTTTTACACAAGAGATCTGTTTTTGTATTTAAGTGTAATATTTGGCAAAATGAAGCCTTTATGTTTCTTAGAATCGTAGAATCATTTAGGTTGGAAAAGACCTCTAAGATTATCAAAACCAATTGTTAACTTAGCACTGTAAACTCTGCCACTAAAGCATGGCCCTAAGAACCACATCTATAGAGACCTAATAAAAATTTTACAATTCAACCATAAACCAGAATATTTTTATGTATGAATACGATGGACTTTTCCTATCTAGTTTAACATAAGTTGACTACTTTTTTTTTTTTTTTTTTTTATGATTTATAACAGGATAAAGATATAAATAAGATTTTACCAAGGATTTTTAAACCATCATTATGAATAATAATAATAATAAATTCTAGTCTGTTCATGAACTAAGAATAGCAAAGAACAGAAATATTCTTTTATGTTTGCAATCTTGGGCTAGTATATTTGAGATTAAAGTGAAGATTTCCAAAGCTAAAAAAAAAAAAATTAAATGTTTCTGCACAGTTTTAGAATAAGGACTCCATAGCATTTGTCATTTTTTTTCAGTACCAATAAGAGGACTAGAGAGACCCTAATGCTCAGGAAAGAATTGATACAGTTTTATAGTGTGCATGGTAAGAAGAGAGAGACTTAAGAAGCTGATAGTACTATTAAACTTGTGTTTTAAAGGTCAGATTTTGATTAGTGCTCAGCTCTGCCCAAATCTAAATCAATAAAAAATTTTCTATAAATTCCTATCAAAATAAATATACATCAACTCTAAGTTGAAAGAGAGTAAAGAACTCACCTGGAATGATGGCCTGATGCACGTAATTAGCTCCCATAATCAAATAATGCTGTTCTAGATATTCTCCTTTGTCTTAAATGTATCCATTACACTTCAGTGTGCAATAGCTGAATCTTCATTTTAATTACAGAGTAAGTGCTTCAAGACAGGAAACATATCTTTGCTAATGTGCACTATTTTTCTATTATGAATAGCACTGCCAGGGTTTTAATGGATGCCAAGAAAATATCTGCAGCACGATTTTATGAATAATTGCTCTATCTAAAATTTGCAAACCTTTTTTTAGTTCTTCAGTGAGACATTATAAAATGTAATTTTTAAGTAGTGTTTACCTTGAGAAGCAATATTTGCAAGTTACTAAATGCCCACATGTAATCTTGATATTACAAAGCACACCTTTGTACAACTTTTACTTTAGTATTTTCATTACATTCAGATTTATTATTAAAACATTTTTGAAGTTTAGTAATATTTCATTTTTATAGCCACATCGGAGTGATAAACTATTCATTGATGTCAGTTTCATGTAAAGAATCATTTCCTTCTATCTAACAGAAATCTACTCTTTTTTAGTTTAAAATTAATACCCCTTGTCCTATTGCTTGCTCTCTGATAAAAAGTCTTTCTCTGTCTTGTACGCCCCCTTTAAGTGCTGGAAGGCTGCTATAACATCTCCTCGGAGCCTTCTCTTCTACAGGTTGAACAATCCCAACTCCTTCAGCCTGTCATAGGAGAGGAGCTCCAGCCCTCTGATCATCCCTGTAGCCCTCCTCTGAACTTGCTCCAATAGGTCCATGTCCTTCTTATATTGGGGGCCCCAGAGCTGAACACGGTATTCCAGGTAGAGCCTCACAAGAGAATATATGTAGTGAATTACCTCCTTCCCTCTAATAACACCTCTTTAATGTTGCAAGCAACACTTTCTTTCTGTAAAATAACACTTTTTGGTCTCCCACTCTGTTACAGTTAAATGTTTTAGCATGTTGGGCTTTTAGTTTATTGCCTTTGAACCCTCGCATATTTGCTTATATGAGGTACAGTTCACAGCTGGAGCTGTTCCTGGTCCCAGCATGAAAATTGCCACTATTGCAGTAAATATCAGGAAAAAAAGCCATTCAAAGATGTCTACAAAATAGCAGGCCAGAGAATGAAGCTGAACACTAGATCACAGATTGTTCACATTGCACAGTTGTTAGTTCATATTCTGATATTTCGGATTGAGCTAGATTGAGGTTTGTTTATTTATTTATTTATTTATTTATTTATTTATTTATTTATTTTCCCACTGTAGTAGAGGTAGTCACTATGTGGACTGATTTCATTATCTTTCAACAGTTAACCCTAATGAACATGCATTTTTATTGACATCACTGAATAGGAAATAATTCCTGATGTGCTTAATCTCTGAGATCTCTGGTTAATGGAGACACAAAGATTCTTCCAGAAGCACAATAACGTTAAATGTAAAATTAAGTGACTATTTTTTTTGATGGGATAAACCACCTTACGGATGTGCTTCTCTCTTACTGTAAATTTTTTTTTTGATAGCTTAAAATTAATTTCTTATCTGCTATTACCTTCATATTTAATTACACCAGAGACAAAATAAAAAATAAAAAATTGGAATATTAAATGTGTCTTTTTTATTGTAGAAATTTGAAGACATTGAAGTCATTCTTCCTGTCTCTGTGCTTATTCCTGAGTAGCTATAATTGTATTGCTCTGATAATTTCACTAATTATAATTAATTCTTGAATTGATGATTAAATTTCAGTCCCATTCTTTTCTTTCTCTTGGAGAGGGTATGAATGGGTGATTGTTAATATCTTAACATCAAAATACTAATTTACTGTCTTTATTCATTCATTCAATTCCCACACCTACAAGGTAGTGATGATTCAAATATAGGTTGGATTTTAGGATCTTTTATCAAACTAAGTCAAATTACCAGTTTTACAGAAGGATTTATTTTAATCTTTGATATGGACAGGATAGTTGCTGTTTCTCCAAGTACCTTCCATATCATTCTGGTAAATTATCTTGTTGACAGAGTAAAGGGGAAAAAAGTTCAGACAGGTGCATTCACCGGCCAAACTAAAAAATAAAAATAAAAAATAGTGATCTATTGGCATAGCCTGATCTCTTTGCTAAGACTACAAAGGACAGATCTACAGACTCTCAACATTAAACATGCTGAAGTTTAATAAATCAGTAACCCTGTGTCTTCTGAATATACCTACATTTGTATATGTCATGTCATTAATTTCAAATTATTTTCAAAAGCATAGTTATGTGGTCCTTAGTCCCAGAAAAGACCGCAAACATTTTATGTACCATGTTAGTTATGAATCATTGTGATACTCTAGAAGGTCTATAAAAATACAATAGGTTTATGACAGCAGTCAGCTGTCCCACTGCATGATAAATACATTTCACTTGTAGGGGACTTTAGGATATTTCTATAGATCATATCAAATTACTCTTTGTCATTAGGTAAAGTTTTTGAATGTTTGATTATGCCAAATACATACAAAAGCTAGAAAATTGTTTAGTCCAGATAGGGGGCTACTTTCAAGGACAGAAAGTTAGACAACCAGACATAACCAACAAATCCATGGACCAGATACAGTTACACAGATACTCAGTGTTGTCTCCACCTGTTTCAGAGAAGACTCCCCAAACTGTTCTGCTGAGTTTCCATATGCAGGTGACCCATGTTCCTATGTTACCACACCAGTGAATAGAAGTTTCATCAGTTCTGATGCTACATACAAAATACCTAACTATGTACAGAAGGCTGTCCTATGTGACAACTTCTGCATCTGCCAGAACAGTTTATCCTATTTACACTTGTCTCATCTATGTGCAATTTGGTCAGTTTTGTAGGTGTATCCTCTGTGCTTCAAAAACAGGTCTGCACAGGTACCATTTGTTTCCCATGCTGCTTCTCTGCAGGTAAATGAAAGTAAATTTATACTCCTCCATTGCCCCTTGCCCAAGTCAGATCCAGGACATCCTTGACCTTCAAGTTCCAATGTTTCAAACTCCTCAATGAAGCAAAGTGCTAGACTTGCAGGGCACTTGTGAGTCCTATGCAGCCAGTTCTGGGGTGTCTCCGTATTTACTTACTGCAACATGGAAAAGTGAATCTGACTTCTGCTTTCAGGGTTACGGAGAGTTTGAGGAGAATACCAGGAGGGAAGTAGGGGCTCTCACTTTACCTGTGGGGCAGGACAAGCAGGTTCCTCATCTTCTTGGCCAGCACTGGTAAGAGAAGGGTTGAAGCAGAAGAGGCCCAGGATGAGTGGCTATCAGCCCTTATCTGTACTCACCAAAAAAAAAGGGGAGATGCATGTCTACATGGTCACAGAGGAATTAGAAGCTAAATCTGAGGGACAAGCAGTACACAGGGAGTTTGCAGCAGAGGACCCAGACTACAACATGTGGAGACTCCACCACTCCCTCAACAGCCCAGGCAAGTCACACCTCCCCGCTCAGCCTCAGGCTATGACAACAGTCCCCCAGTCACCCCAATGGCCAGGAAAGGAACAGGTCTGAGGACAACAGAGGGTGACAACCCTCAAACTCAGTGGGGATTGACTCAGTAAACAGCATCTTTGTTCCAGCCCTCCAAAGGACAGCAGCAGCTCCTGTCCTCCCATCTTCTCCCCTCCACAGATGAGACATGCAAGAATATTTCAGACTGCACAAGATGTTTAATTACAAGTACTGAGAACTTCACTCTCTATATAAATATATATGCACAGATCACATCAAAACACAAAGAACACAGGATTCAACTGTCTGAAAATAAGCTCTGGGGTGTCACCTCAGTAAGGAGTCTGACCTCATCAGAGCTGCTGCTCCACAGCAGTGTAAGTTTAATATAAATATAGCGCCATGTACGCTTGCTCTGTTTGGATGTCTCAAATGCCCTGTTAACTCTCACATGGCGCTGTTTTCATAGATTCAGTATTAACAATGCTAGGTCTATGTAGATATCTCAAGTATCCTAGGACATCTAAAATGGTACTAAATGTCTACGTTTAGGCATTTAAATTGTTTTCCTATGTTTAGATATCTACATTTATTTATATATAGTCTGGTACTGAAAGATACCAGAAGAAATTCAATTCTGTTCTGTAGTGGTTTCAGTTCATCTATTTTTGAACTCTCTATCAGGATGAAATTAACCCAGACCTTTTTTTTTTTTTTTTTTTTTTAAGACTTTGTCACTAAAGATGACCTTGTGTTTTGTGTTTTGACAAGCAGAGCATTTCATATACCAGAGTGTAATTACATGAATGGCTATTGAATTGCTTATGGCAGTATACATATCCTTTACAGACTCAGGAAAACATAAAACAATTTTCAGATTGCCCTGAAGAAAATAATGTTGCAACACTGTAGCAGCAATGTAGCTTAGTACAAGACCTTATGGGAAGGAAAAATGAGTATATTTTAAAAGAGAAGCAATGTCAGTCTCTCACACTCTCATATACATGAGACCCAAAGTGTGTGCAACCAGTCTGAAGCATGCAGGCCCTAAGATGTCTGTATTGAGTGTTCTGTGCAGGGTTGATTGCAATGACATGGAGGACAAGGAGTGTCAGGTGTTAAGCCCATCCCCACACATCCTGTCTTCCTCTAAAAGCATGCTGCTTTTAGATGTGATACCTTCATACCTTTCATACTGACAGTGATTAATCTCTCTAGATTGCCCCACCTCTGTGAGTCCTCAGGATTTAGTCACTGTCTCTGTTTCAGAGCTGGTTGTCCTGAGCAATTGCAGACAGCGGTGTGCTAGGATCTTGTTGACCTGCTACTGTAGGTGTTGGCAACGTGTGATATTTTTAAAACCCTTCTCCCACATATATTTTGCCTTTGTATGTTCACAATGACTCTCGAATCATTCCAATATAAAATATTTTACTGCAATATTCCATAGTTCTAAAAGATTCCTGACCATTGATTTACTAATGCATTGGAGGCACTGTGATACCTTCTGGTTAAAAAAAAAAAAAAAAAAAAAAAAAATAAAGGCAGAAAGATATATTTTATCATTCATAGGTTTTCTCCTCACAAGTCTATCAAGCCAGTCTATCAAGCTACTGTGTTACCCCTCAGTATTTCAGCAGTATAGTATGGTATACTTTCCACTTTTCTGTCCCAGGATTGCAAATGAAAATTACAGTTCAGTTCCTTCTATGCAGTCATTTAATATATAAATTCCAATCTGATCAAACCTTCATGTTGTCCCTCTCTGTTTTATGGGAACTAGTTGAGTCTTATGGTGTGCCTTCTCACTTTTTCATTTGACATTATTCATCTTGCACTACCATTTTTTATCAAAAAACAAATTGGGAAAAAAGTTTGAAAGGAGAGAGAAGAGACGCTTGCCATTGATAAGGTAGAGGAAATCTGTTAAGTAATGAGAAAAAAAATTATTTCACTTGCAAGTAATACACTGAATGCTCTTTCAGTGACTGTCCTGCTACATATTTAACAAGAACATTGGCTAATCAGAACTTGGTTGGTTGTAGTAGAGATGTCAGGAGATAGGTGACAGGGAAGGTAATAGACCTTTCTCATGGAGGGTGGCCCCTGCTATCTCTTGACCAAGTGGTCCTGCAAAAAATGAAGAGTGTGCTTGGGCCTCTGACAAAACTCATCACCTCACCAAGTGCTCTGCTAGCAAGGACTGTTGTCACTCGGTTAAGGCCAGCTCAGAGATCTGTGCACTTGCTTGGTTCACTTTGCCCTTAGCAACTTCCCTTGGCATCATTGTTAGTTCTAGCTTCTGTGGTCACCATCAGCTTTTCCAGGCCATGACATATTCTCCTTTTCTCTTCCCATGCCTGTCAAAGACACCCACCAGTGCTGCGCTGTCTGGAGGGACACTGCCACCACATGGGAGCGTGACAAGTGTGCTACCCTGGGCACCAGGAAGTGCAGAGTTGAGTTAACTCGACATCTGCCAGGCTGGAGCCAGGGCCAGGTGAATCCTAATGATGGATTTCCAGGGTGGGCTTGAAATAGTGTCTCTGTACCCAGGAGGGCTACAGTGTGTGAGGATGTGCACTTTACTTGTCTGCTTCTCCTGACAGCTCCCAGCACACAGTCAGAGCTGGCCAGCACCACCACAGACAGACAATTTGCCTTATTCCACATCTATTGATGCTACTTTGGACAAATATTGACCTGCTTAAGCTACGTTTTTTTTTTTTTTTATAAGATGCATATTGATATATTGGTCTTTCAGAGAAGGCACTGTGTACTTATTTCAGTAGATTTTGGATCTTACCTTTCACTTTTGTTCAGTAGGTTAGCTTACCCAGACAGCTATTCTATTAAATTGTGGACACAAGAAGATTTAGTCTTTTTTTTTTTTTTTTTTTTTTTTTTCATTCTAATTTTGCTTTGGCTTGATATGGAAATGAAGAAAAAACAAATAAATCCTTGCTTGTGTGTGTGCTTATATATATATACATGTGGGGATGAGTCTTTTAATTAGAAGATCTTTACAGATAACAGTATTATGTAAGAAAGTACAAGATCAAAACTGGGTCACCCACCTTAAAAAAACAACTGTCTGTCAGGCCCTTCAACATTATACAGGTCACGCTTGGCTGATTGCATCTTAAGTATTCTGTCACAGAACAAATGGAAATAGATTCTTTCTGTAACAGAGAACAAATTTTGCCTCTAGTTACCATCCTGTGATATTTTATGAAAGGATATCTTGTTTTTTTAATGATGGCAAATTTTCAATGATTTATTATCTGAAGTTTTTATTCCTATATTTCTTTTCATATGTAGGGTTGGCTATTGTATGTTGATACATGTTTATTTCCAGCATTGTTTCAGTTACTTAATATGGAGGAACATGTACTTAATAATGATAATAAGCATTACAACACTCTTGAAATGTGAAGAGCCTTAATGTTAAACCACATGTCCAAAATAATTTACTCATACCTTGGCATTGACAATACTGGATCTTGACTTTCCACAGTGAGCTCAATTCTAGATTAAAAACAAGGACATCAGAAATATATTCTGTAATGATAATATGAACTCTATCAAAAATAGTTTTGACACTGTCACATAAATTCTTTCTTTAACTGGGGCTCTTGAATATTGCAACAACTGTGAAAGAATCATGGAATCAAAAGCTGTACAGCAAATTGCTTTCCTTCAGGCAAAGTAACTTAGTTCATTCCTTATTTCTGAAGATGCTGAGATTTTGGCATGCTTATAGAAATGAAAATAACAAATGGGAAGGCCATGTTATGTAGGACTCAAGGTGATATCTGTGTTTCTATACGAATACCCGAAATATTATGCAACAGAAGAGATAAAATAAGTAATACTATCTGGAGTCCCCTGTAGAACTCATGTCAAATCTGTATAAGCCATATATTTCCCTTACTTCATTCTGGAAAAAAATCTGTAGATTTTAGGAAATTTAAGGTAACTTTCCAGACAGCAGTGTGATGGGCAGTGGAAAGTAAAAGTATTTCTTAGTGTAAATTCTTTGTGTAAAAATATAAAGAATTATCATTATAGTAGCTAGTCTCATGCTTTTTTTTTTTTTTTGTCCCCCCCATGAATTTCAGCCAAGTTACCATTTTCCAATGCAGTTCTTTCTTCTTGAGACCAAGCTGAAGAAAACTCTGAAGAAAGACAGGCAGGGAAAATGTGCTCATGAAGCTCAAGGAAAATTGTAGGGAATGACTGACCACTCTGTTCAGTTTACATGGCAAGGTTTTGGTCAGGAAGTCTGCAGGGGTGGCTTCTTTGAGAATAGGTCAGGAGCTGTCCCCATGTCAGTCACATCTGGTTGCAACTGGCTGCAAAATAGACTCACTGCTGGCCAAAGTTGATCTAACCAGTGGTGCTAATGGTGCCTCTATGGTAACCTATTTAAGAAAGGGTAAAAAATGTTGCATAATAGCTGTGTGAGAGGGGGACAGAAAAACATGAGAGAAAAAACTCTGCAACTACTAAGGTCAGTGAAAAAGAAGGAGAAGGATGTGTTCTAGGCACCAGAGTAGACAATACCTTGCAGCCTATGGAGAGGATCATGTAGAAGCTGGTTGCCCCCCTGCAGAGCATGGTGTACCATGTCAGAGAAGATTCACTCTGCAGCTCATGGATGATCCCACACCACAGCAGCTCAATGTGCCCTGAAGGAAGTTGAAGCCAGTGGAAATCCCATGCAGGAAAAGACTATTGTCAGGAAGCGTGGCCGATGGGGTACTCACTACAGTCTGTTCCTGAAGAACTGCACCTGATGGGAAGGATCCACATTTGAGCAGTTCTTGAAAAACTGCAATTTGTGGGGGGGACCCCACAGTGGATCAGCGGAAACATGTGATGAGGAAGGAGCAGCAAAGATGATGTGTTATTAAATTATTGCAACCTCCCATTCCCCACCCCCCTGTGCTGCTCAAGGGTGAGGAGGAAGAAAGTCACAAATGAAGGGGTGAAATTGAACCTAGGAAGACTCAGGGGTTGGTAGGGAGAAGGAGTTTGTAGTTTTGTATTTGCTTCTCACCACCCTGCTCTATTTCTATTTGACAATAAATAAATTAAACTTCCTCAGCTCAAGTTCGCTGTGTCTTTGATGGTAACTGGTGAGCAATCTCCCTGTCTTTATCTGACTCACAAGCTTTTTCTTATTATTTTCTTCCCTTGTTCTGCTGAGCAGGAGGAGTGTGACAGTGACTGGGTGGGCACCTGGCAGCCAGCCAACATTAACCCATCACAACCAGTTATTAGAAATAAAGCTGTATTTATTCCAATGCAAAGCAGACCATTTCATCTCCTACCTAAAACCATCTGTTTTTGGTAAGTGGCTACAGCAACTTACTACAATTGCTACAAGCAATTGAGAGTATTAATCCACCAAAAAGACCCATTACACTACTTGGGTGAATTAACCAGCTTTTTAACTGTTTGTCCCTGAGATAAGAAAATGATTATAAATATGTTTCCAAGTTAGTGAGATGATCTTTGTGATTGAGAAGTGAGATTGTATATGTAGTCCAAAAAGCAGTAAAGTATAGAAAATGAGCAATCTAAATAAAAGTAAATAAATAAACAAACTAACAGAAAACACTTGTAGGAAAATAATAGGCTTGAGCTAGTTTAAATACATATATTTTTTTCATGATTTTGTGGCTACCCAACATTATAATGGTGAGCATGTTATAGACAAAGGTGATGAGAATCACATTTATATTGTATCTCAGATGTATATCAAAATTGTTATGTCTTATTAATTGTATTTTGTGCCTTTATTGTAATTTAAGTATATTGCTGTATCTCTCTTCTAATTCAAAGTCCTGTAAAACATCATATATGTTCAAATAAATTTGGTATTAAATGTTAAACCCTTCATGTGGAATATATAAAAGGATTTGGTCCCAGAGTAATAGACTCTGACATTTGTTTTGCAGTTTTCTTTGCCTCTATGCATAAAAAGCTACCCTGAACGCTTTTCCATTAGAAACCTTAATAGAAAACTTACCTTCATGAACCTTAAATTCATATGCCTCTCCAGTATTCTGGTGAAGCTGAGCTATAATATATAAATAAATAAATATTAATAAGGAAAATCAAGGATCCAGAAGCAAATTGAGTAAAAGATAGTGCATCTATTTAACTTAATAATTATACTATGCAGCAGAACAAAAAGGGACTCCTGGATTTAGAATTTCTGCTCAGGTATCCGCTTATATATTTTAGCTAATGACTATTTAAAATATTATCTTTCTGAGGGGAAAAGATAAGAAAGGTTATAACCACAACCCTATGAAATGAATCTATCATAATCACATCTTGAATTAAAAACCTTCATGCTGTTTACACAATAAATAACCATATGGACTTCTAGGGAGAATAACAGCTCTGTCTCTTTATATGTATAAGCCAGGTATTTCAGCTTTGAATAACTTTTTGAGATTTCAAAACAGAGTTGTCCTTGAAACATTTCCTTTTAAGTAGGTCTTGACAGCTTCTTGCTTTCTGTAAATAAGTGCAGCTAGTTGTCTATCACTCCTTTGGAGTTATAATGCACTTACCACCATAATACAGATACCACTTCCCAAGGCAGAGAGAGATTTTCTAATCTTTGAGGGCTTGGTTCCTTTATTGGATTTAGGTTTTAAATCTATTTTTTTTCCTTAATATCAAAGCCCAGTAAGGCCAAAATCATTTATGAAAATAATGCCTTAAACTTCCTTCAGGATTTTTTTTTTTTTTAATAGCCAGGAAAACTCTTGGGAAACTGCTAGAATACACTGTGTTAAACAAAATCTTAATAACTCCTGCTAGAGGGATTTCTTCATATCTTTTTAATGTATGATATAGCATATATACTTCAAAGAGTTATTTTTAGCTGTGTTGTGTTTTGTTTTTCCACTCTGAAGTGTATTTAACGTGTAGCAGTTGTTCCAAGTCCTTGAAGTCCCCTCTTGTATTGTTTTCACCACAGTCTATAAGTTTATATATTCTTTAAATGAGAAACTGTGCCTTTCTTTCCTCTTTGTTGGCATTCCTCTTCAAAACAGTATTTCAGCAGCCATTTATTTTGCTCAGTATGAACAAAATACTGAACATGAAAATCTATGGACTCTTATCTGTATAGAGTCTAGAAAACGTTATATATGACGGATTTTTGCTGTTTTATTAATATTTCATGACATCAAGAAGTCAGAAAAAGCAAACAATTTCAAAAACTCTGGAAATTGAATAGCTGAGCATCTTTCTTTTGAAGCTATAAAGACCACTTAATAATAGAAGAATAATGGAGAAGTGTAATTACATTAGGAGCCTTTCATCTCTCAGTTACTAATTCAAGACCAACCTACAACAATATTGACCTTATTGACCAGAAGAATATGCATAAGTCTTGTTTAAAATATGTAATTACCTCAGTCCTCTACCTAGCTGGTCTTAAAAGATCATCATGATAATAACTTTTGCACATTATCAAACATTAACAATAATTTTCACTACATATTCAAAGTTGTCAAAAGATTATTATATTGAAAACCAAAATGTTACACTAATTCCTAAAGCATATTAATAACAATGTCAAGAGAAGTAGAGTAACATAGGATAGTATTTTTCTGATACATATAAAAAAATATATATATACACATTAAAGGAAAATCGTTCTTTGAAGAAAGTTAACTATTAAACAAACAAAAACTAAAAACTAAAAACTAAAAACTAAAAACTAAAAACTAAAAACTAAAAACTAAAAACTAAAAAAAAAAAGTTATGATACTGTATTTGAGGGGGAAAGGATATTCACTTAGGACCACACTCTTGTGTCAGTGGTGTTTGATGTGATCTTGAAGAGCTACTGTCAGCTAATAAAAAGATGGTGTTTTATGTGACAGGAAGAAATGTTCCTTTTCTGTCCTTGTCAACAGTGCTAGGTTGCTGACCAAAATAATATTTTTATAGTGCTAGAAATGAAGTGACAACATCAGTTGAGCATGAAAGTACAGACTTTCCTGCAACAGATGGATAAAACAGTACTGTTTAGTAATGTGATATCTGTGCATGAAGATGTTCAGATGACATAGTGATTTTCTTAACAGAGCCAGTTCATGTTATTCAACAAAATAAACAAAGATATTACCTTTCCTTCAGGAATGAAAAGGTCATGTATCTGAAAAAAAGTGGAAAAAAGACAGAAGCTTTACTAATAAAATACCTTCTGAATCTCTACAAGAGGTGCTGTTATTTCTGAATTTCTAAAGGTACCTCTGATCTGACCGGCTTATTATGACCAGAGACTAGTTATCGACAATTATCAGTATCTGTGTAAATATGTCTTAACCACAAGCTTATCATAACCACAAAATTAAGTATTTAATTATCCATATTCTTTGATCTGGAAATATTCTGATACATATCAGACAGATATCAAAAGATGAAAAATGTTAATGTATTTATTTAGACCTAGCTCAGGAAAGCAATGTCTAGCTAAGTATTAAAACATAACCAAACCCTAACTCTGAGCAGATTTCATCTCGGGAGACATCGGAGAGGTTGTTTTCTTCTTGTATTAGAAGAAGTAGTAAAGATGTAGTCCATCCTTATAAGAAGTAAATTGTTAAGAAGTGTACTTTTTTCTTTTCTTTTCCCTTAAAGAACTTTTAATGCAACATGAAAAATAATTCAGAATTCCTTGGGATAACAAGAAATAACAAAGGCGAGTTTGACATTCTAACCAGATGAGAAGGTGAATTCCTATGAAATACAGACCTCGGAGACCTCTTATACAAAAAATTAATAATTATAGATTAAATGAGATCAATTTGCTCAAACATTTATGCAAAGCTGTTGGAGTATATGTCAGAAATAAATACCAATAAATTTATATTTCACAAGTTCGTAATTTTCTGACTATGTGATTTACCATATTTATTCCCAGAAAATTGTTTTTTTCCTGTGGTGATGAGTTCATCCAACAAAGGGCCAAAAAAAAAAAAAAAAAAAAACACAAAACAAAAACCCTGCCAATTACCTATCAAGTGAATCACTGAAATACTTCAGTTACTTCTTGCTCTCCTTTACCTGGGTCACCCCAGATCTTTTCATAAGTCTTATAAATATCACCTCAGTTGAACCAGTCAGTTGTTTTGGGAAAACATGTCAACATCTTGGGTTTAAACTACTTGGACTAATCAGTTTTATGAGCATGCTTCAGCTCACACAACTAAAGTTCTCTCTGAGGTAAAGCAGAATGCATGGTACACAGGCACATTCATCCTGAAATGCAGACAGGATACAAGTAGGGTTAATCTCTGAATGTAAAAGGGAAAAGTCTCTCTGTCTCCTAGTTCAGACGTAGACAGTGATATCCAAGATTGTTTTTTATTTCTTTATTGTGCTTCCTGTTATGTTAATAAAGTAAGAACTCTATATTTCAAAGGAACTTCTTTAGATAATTCTGAAAAATAAGAAGAACTGAACAGGAAAGGTAGAGCAGAAATGGAAAAGAAAATGTTATACTAACTTTCTCCAAGGCTATCAAAAATACACCTTTCTATATAATTACATGAATAATGTGAGTTATTATTTCTTTCATATTTATTTTATCATCTTTGAAATTTACCTCCAGGAAAACAGTAGTAAGCAATAGAAAAAAAACAAACAAAACAAACAGACTTTTATATCATTAACTCACCTTCAGAAATATTCAATTTCAGTATTCAAAATTTCATAGTTTAAAATTATGGTGCTAAAGAAAATTATAGTCTTGGACAAAATTGTTATTCTCAAATCTCTACTAAATACAAGCATTTCAAGTTTAGTTGGGACTTATGGAATTAATTCATGGATAGACTACTGGTTTTCAAAATCTTGTTAGCAGTCATCCTTGTTAAACCTACTATTTAGTAAAGTATGGATGCATATCTAATAATTAATTCCACGATCTCAGAATACTTTGTCTTCAAACATTAGTTATTGATTTTATTCATGTATTTCTGGAAACAGCCATAATGTAATGTCTCCCCTATAAACAGAAGTTGAATAGAAGCTTTTAAAATTATTTCTATTGTAAAAAATGTAAATTTTCTAATGAATATTTTACACAAAAATATAGATGACTAATAAACCAGGCGTCATACTGGGTACTTAACTTTCATTTAAATGTTGATATATATAGGAGGAAAAACAGAAAATATACAAAGAACAGAATTTATATGGTAGACAATGTATACTCTCTGGATTAAATCGTGTCCAGGGATTTATTATTATTTTCATTTTTTATTCTTCCTGAATGTTAAGTCAAGAGACTATGTGGCGCAGAGATGCTTCCTTTTTATTAAGGCTACAGTATTATTTGACATTACATAATTTAATACCTTATTTATTTATTTATTTTTGACTGAACTGTTGGTCTAGAAACTAATTTATAAATCCACTGTAATATGTGGCACAGGAATCAGGGTCAAGGAAACAGACATATCAGCTGCAAGGAGTGTTGTAGAGTGAGATATCCTTAAGCTTCTTAAAGGCCTCAGGGCCACCCATTTCCTCCAGAAATCCAGTTCCATGTCATTGAAGTGTATTTTAGTTTTTTTTTCTTTTTTCACAATCCTTTCTTGTTCATTATCTTATTTTCTCCCGCACAAAAAGGCTGGATTTTTTTTTTTTTCAGAAGGTTATTATTTCTGATGTTGTTTCCCATAGGTTATGATCATTGCTTCTGATTCTGCTTTTAACTGAAATAACAAATGAGTCTGTTTCTCTGTGATTCTGCATCTTTAAGGAGAACTAAATCTGTGGGGAAAAAACAAACACACAAACAAACAAAAAGAATCACTTAAGAGTAAGATATTCTACACAGCATCTATTGTCCCACAGGTTTAGCTGGCTAAATGTAATTAATATTAACACTTATGTATTTAATTACTAAAAGACACACATGAGAACAACAGACTTGTTTTAGACTCAAGACCATGTGAAAATTTCACAGGAGACACAATCTATCTACCTTTCTTTCCTGCAGATCTAACCCTAACCTTAATCCTACACTTAGGCACTGATCTTAAGAGGAAGCTACAGGGCTGACCTTGATGACCCTGCTTGGTTTGATATTTTTAGCCTGAGGCCCAGCATTCTCAGCCTTTGTCTTAGTCCAGACCTTCCTTCAAGCATCAAATATAATAAGATGTATCCTGATTCCACATACTCCCCCCCCCAAAACAAAACAAAACAAAACAAAACTCTATAATTCTATCACAAATATTGACCATAAACCTATCTTTTTTTTTTCTTTTTTTTTTTACTTATCCTTATATTGTTCCCTTTATTTACCCTTAATTTCTCTAAAACAATGCAGCGCACTTTTATACCATTTCTGTAATGTTTGAAATTGTGGAAATTGCGTATGTTCTCCTGTTTATTATTTCACAAATTTAGTTTTTAATAGTTCTTCGATTGTTAATAGTTCATCAATAGTTAATGTTTTGGGTATTTATTTTTTTTCTTCATATAGTTTCTGAGTGAGTCTGATTATTAGAGATGACAAATCTAATTTCTTCTTCGTAGATACGTTCATGTGATGCAAATTGACACATGTTTTCAGCTGTCAGGTAAAACACCTGTTATCAGGTAAGTGATGTATATTTCATGAACTTTTCTATACAAGATAAAGAAGCTAAATTCCAACTAAATATTGCTGGGTTTTGTTTACATTTGCATTGTTGCTGTTTTTATTTTCATTTTCCTTAGAAAGTCTTACACTAGAATAGTTTTACATTATATATATATATATATTTTTTTTTTTTCACCTGAGAGAATAATAACCCCGAAGACAGACATTCTAAAACCATTTACAAAATTAAGTCAAAATTAAACATCACCGCATGAAAGTTCCATCTTGATAAAGTGAAATGGAAGTTCTCAGAATGAAAGAAAATTTGAACTGGTTTCTATAACAATATCTGATTCATTTAGTTACCTATGTGAACTGGGAGACATTTAATTTCATTTGCATGCTCACTTTATTTAGCTGCTTCATTTTTCCTTTTTCAAAGAATAACTTATACCTGTGAGAACCACAGGCTGAATTACTTATACCTTCACCTTTATTTAATTCTGCCTTAGTATCTAAAGTAATAGATGTTATATAATATATCCTTCAAAAATCAGCAGGAAGACTATGGAGGATAGCTGAATCTGTAAGCTTCTCAAATATTACATGACAGCAACAGAATGTAATCATTCTACTCAGCTGCAATGGTTCCTCTCCCCGAGAAGATCAATAAAGGTGCTTCTTAACAGGATGGAATTAAACAAGGGGTCATGTATACTGTCATTAACAATCTTCAGTAACAATCTTCAGTATTATAATCATTATAGTAAAACTAATAGTGGATAAAAAATTCTGCATATTATCCATTGTACTGTTTCCATACCCAGGCCAAAAAAAGTAAAATCTTATTTTTGAAAGATGGTTGATCATATTTGAATATATATATAGTCATAAACTTTTATTATTATTATATTGAAATATATCTTTTAATATGATGATTGCAGAAAAAATACTTCTAAGAAAGTCTATGACTGGAAAAAAAGGTAAATGTCACACCAAACTTCAAGAGGGACAAGAAGGAAGATTCAATGATTTATAAACTGGTCAGCCTCACCTAATTCAATGGGAATGTCCTGGAACAAATCTTCCTGGAAAATGCTTTCAAGAACTTTAAAGATACTATGCATCAAAATATGAGGCAGAAATAAGTCCACTTTTAATCCACTATATTTTTCCCTGTGAGGTTAAGCTCCACTGGGTCTTAAACCACATGATGTTTATCAGTCTATGAGTCTTCCATGTCTGATCATTCATGGGTTCTATTTCCTCTGAGGCCAACCTCATAAATGAAGACTTTCTGGGTCAGCAACCCAGAGCATTCTGTGTAGATCTGAGATAGCACCTGGAATGTGACAAATATGTCAAGGACTATAGTGAGAGTCAATGAGTTGAAAATAGATCTCGGAGGACATATTGGAGCCAGTACTCTTAGAACTCATTTCTGGACATATGGTTACCCTACCAACAGTTTAGTCAGGCGTTTCTCAGGTAGTGAACCTGACTTTTTGCATCCATCTGAATATGAGAGGGCACTTTACTGTGAGGCTGACAGAGCAATGGAACAGGTTGCCCAGAGAGTTGTGAGCTTTCTTCTCTGGAGATATTCAAAACCTGCCCGGATGCCATCCTGCACAATGTGCTAAGTGATCCTGCTCAGCAGGGGGGGTAGACTAGATGACCTTCAGAGTTCCCTTCTAACCTCAACCATTCTGTGATTCTGTGATTCTGTGAATCAATAGCTGTAATATTGCCTAGTGTTTCCTTAACAGCAATTTTCTCCTTTTCAGGGTGTGAGAACTAGTGAAAGGAACAGCAGAAAATAGCTCTATTTTTAGCAGTTCTCACTTGTTAAGTCCCAGAGGCTCTGGTGCTTGTCTTTTTTACTGCTCGTGTGTGTGACGATGTGTTTCTCCCCTGCCCCATCCCATTCTTAGTCTGGCTGTTGCCTTGCTCAAACACTAGCTATTACGCCCAAGGCCTTGCTCAGACAGATAGTGACCAGTGTAACTACACTCAGGGTTTTGCTCAGGAAGATAGCAATCACAATATCGGCTCATAGTGGGTGATGGAGAAACTCACTGATGTCTAGCTCAGCAGCTGTGGGCCAAAGGAACGAGATAAAAAACATGATGAATATATTCATCATCTCACACCATAAATAATGAGTAGACCAAGAACCCTTTGAGCTCTTCTGAATAGCAGCTGGCTGCATGACAAGATCTCCCTTTGAGTACAGATGCCTCTCCAGGTCATGCCTGTTGCAGAGATCCCTCACTCCCCATGAGAGATTTCTTGCTGTAACAGATCCTCAGTAAGTGATTAACAGCTTGCTAAACTTTGTAAATGATTAACACCTTGCTAAAATTTGTAAACTTTACTAATATTATATGTTAGATTGATTGTGTGCATATAATCCTTAGACATAAACCATTGACCAATTTTGGGATTAAGCGCATTCAGCTACACCTGGGCTCTTTAGCTCTTTGGTTCAAAGAGTTTAGAAAGAAATGTGGTCCACTTTGAACCTTGGGACTCAACAGAAAGGTCTTCCAGGACTCCCAGGACTAATTTACCCTGTCCTCTATGCAATAAATAATCCAGTGTTTCTTACCTTCTTGAATCTTGTTAAGACCCTGCCTTATTTATGATTAAGCTTTGTTAGTTCACTACATTAAATCAAAAAATATATTGCTGCTTGTCTCTTACAAATAAAATGTATAATTTCATCCATGACAATGTAGATTTGTGAGTACTTTCCATAGGAGTCAGACGCAGATGACCTCTCACACTTCCATACTCTCCCTGTTAACAAACAAAAGGGAGTCCACCACACCGTTCTCTCACACTCTCCTCAAAGGAACTGTAGGATAAAACATGATGAAAAAGGGCTCATACTGAGGTAAGGACAGGGAGATTACTCACCAATTACCGTCATGGGCAAAAAGACACAGCATAGGGAGTATGTTGACTATAATAAATTATTCATATTATTTATTGCCTGTTACTAAAAGATTAGACAAGTAAGAAAGTAGAACAAACTAAAAACACCTTGCCCCCTCATCCACCCTCTTTGACTTCCTCCCACAAAGTGGCACATGGGAATGGGTCAGTGCATAATGACTTGTCTCTGTCGCTCCTTCATGATCACTCTCTTCCCCCGCTCCATCATGGGGTCCCAACTGCTGTGGCACAACATTTATTTATTTATTTATTTATTTATTTCCCTTTCTTCAGTATTATGCTGTTTGCTTTGCAGCATAGTGGTGCTGAAGAATTTCCTCAGTAAGATTATTCTGCTTCAGGGCCAAATTGTAAATAATTAAATCGTAATCACAGTAGTAATGTGCAACACATCCCTTTGTATTGCACAATCTTTATTTAACTAACTCAAAAGAGAAAGAGAAACAGTGGCTTTTAGGAGAGTCGGATTTGTTACTATGATATTGTATCCAGCAAATGGTGCTATGTCCTTTTAAGACAAGGAGGTTACATTACTCCTATGTCTACAGTGTAATGAGTAGTATACCACAAAAATTTAGATTTTAAGGAAATGTAGCAGTATAAGTAGGATGAAGTGTATCACCTGTCTAGTTAATGCCACCCTGTAATGATCAAAACAAAGACATATGAAAGCACTACTGCGTACTAGCTAAACTTTTTATTATTATAAATATTTTTTTTTACTACATGATCAGTTACACATTCTTCATTTGATATAAGCTGAATTTCAGAAATCAGTTTAGTACCATATGACAAAAAGACATAGAGATATCTTAGAGTCTGAATAATTTAGTGTCCTAGTACACAGAAACATCCCATAGATCAAAGTTCCTCAGCAAAATAATAAGAGTAAAATCATACATGGGATGGAGTGTCATGGTTTTGGCTGTGATAGAGTTAATTTTCTTCATAAATGCTCATGCAATGCTGTGTTTTGGATTTTTGATTAAAATTGTGGTGATAACACATGAATGTTTTTTGTTTGTTGCAGAGTAGTGCTTACACAGAGCCAAGGACTTTTGTACTTCTCTTGCTGCCCTGACAACTGACCGAAGAGATATTCGATACCATATGACGCCATGTTCAGCAAGAAAAGCTGAGGGAAAGAAACTATAGGGTATATGTTTGGAGTGATGGTGCTTGTCTTCCCAAGAAACTGTTACACATGATAAGCTCTGCTGAAGTGGCTGAGCACCTGCCTGCTGATTGGAAGTAGTGAATGAATTCCTTGTTTTGCTTTGCTTGCACTGACAGCTTTTGCTTTACCTAGTAAACTTTCTTTATCTCAACCCATGAGTTCTCTCACTTTTACCTTTCTGATTCTCTCCCCCATCCCATCTGGGGAGAGTGAGTGAGCAGATCTGTGGTACTTAGCTGTCTGCTGGTGTTAAACCACAATAAGGAGGAATTGTTTTCTGATTATATTTATAACTCATATGTTTGAATATGGATAAATAATACTATTCTCACCCAGAACATGAAGACTATAGGTAGGTTACTGCAGTAACTGGATCACAGTGTGAAACAAGTCAGTGTCAAAATTCTCTGGAACAGTATTATCTTTTCCTTTACTGCTTATATACCTCCTAGAAAATAACCATTTATTATTTTCAGTGGGGCTCTTTGATAGTCCAAACGTAAGTTATAACTCTAGAGAAGGCCAGAGCAAGAGAACCTTTAATTGTACCTTTAAACAGAAGTGCTAATGTTTTGCTAACATCTTGTGATAGAGTACATCTTCACTAATTTTCAGTGTAGAACAAGGTAATACTTGGAAAACTTGGAAAAATAATATTATGTCGTACCAAGAAGGTTTTATTTTTAAAAATTATAATTCCATTATAATGTAAATTACTTGTTTTCTTGGTATGAAATACAAATATTCATATAATTACGTACATCTGTGGTATCTCTTGATCAATAGGCAAGTCAGAAACATTAACCCAACTAAAATGCTACATGTAAATACAACTCTGAGTTTGATACTAACATTGTCTGAAAAGTCTTAAAAATACTGTTTCATGCATTTTAACTTTGAGTAGAGAGAATGCATTAACTACTCTACATAATTTGACTTTTTATTTATTTATTTATTATTTTAACCATAAGAAATGCTTTCCCACATTAGGGTAGATAAAGGTGATCTTTTTCTATTATTATTCCACAAATTTTTTAATCTAAGGTAATTTTGTTAGCTTAGGTTTTGTTGTTGACGTTGTTGTTGTTGTTGTTGTTGTTTTTTTAAGAGCTCTTCCATAAAGTTATGTAAATAACAGAGGTACTTTTGTAACTGCATGTGAAGACTGACATCAATATCTTATATAAATTTAATATTTCTTGACCCATTGCATGTATCTCTACATATATTTATTTTTCTGTGTTTCAGAGTTGACTGATATCCACCAGAAATCATAGAGGAATTTTAAAAGCGTTGGGCATGTTAATCAATAATTTTAAAATCCTCACATTAATAGAAAGACCATGTGAATGGTCATATATGGTCATATTATTTGGATTTGATGTCTCTCTCAGTGCAAAGAAATTTCATTTTTTTTAGCTGTTCACCTAGACTGTTAGATCAAAAGTGCATGATGTTGTCATTACAAAGCTTATAATGACTATATGTAGGTGAATTTCCAGATTTCATGATGATTCAGCATCTTCAACCTGATCTGAAAGTATACAAAGAATGTATTTCATAAATGGTCCATATCAATCAACAGATAAATTCATCTATTTCAAGCTTCTCTCACCAAAACAACCTTTAAACAAACAAAATAAAATCCATCATGGTATCAGCTAGGTATTTCTTCTCCAAAAAGTGGTCTTATTAACTGTATGAAGAATAGAGTATCTGATCAAATTATATAGAATCTTAGAATCATAGAATATCCCAAGTTGGAAGGGATCCACAAGGATCATCGAGTCCAACTCCTGGCTCCACACAGGTCTACCCAAAAATTCAGACAATATGACTGAGAGCATAGTCCAAATGCTTCTTAAACTCCAACAGGCTTGGTGCCATGACTATGTCCCTTGGGAGCCTGTTTGATTGCATGACCACCCTCTTGGTGAAGAACCTTTTCCTGATATCCAACCCAAACCTCCCCTGTCACAGCTCTACTCCATTCCCTCGGGTCCTGTCGCTGGTCACCAGAGAGAAGAAATTGACTCCTGCCCCTCCACTCCCCCTCGTGAGGAAGCTGTAGACCGCGATGAAGTCTCCAGTCAGCCTCCTCTTTTTCAGGTTGAACAAACCAAATGACCTCAACCGCTCCTCGTATGTCTTCCCCTCTAGGCCGTTCATCATCTTTGTAGCCCTTCCCTGGACACTATATTTTATTTTTATATATATTATATATATATACATTAAAATATATTTATTTATATAAAATTATATATATATATTATCAAATAGATTTGACTAATTGAGTGTATATAATGTACACTATAAATGTACACTGTACACAGTGAAGAATGTGTTAAAAGTTAATCTTCGAAAACCACCATTTTTTGTTTCAAAGGGGGATTTTACATTTGCTTATGTTGTTTAACAGTATCTATTAATTACCAGTCCATAAATATGCAATTATTTCAAGATCAGTTGTATAAATATCTCAAGTAAAATTGTGTCAATCAAAGCATACTTACTGTCCTTAAGCTTCAAAATGCATAGAAGGAAAATACTTCTAATAACTGGTTTAAAGGAAATATGAGAAATCTGGGGAAAATTTCAGATTTTTTACTTTCATTTTTGAAGTGTTCAGAGATTCAATTTTTATCAAAAATCATAATAAACTGAGGGTGAAGTAAACATAATTTTTCTTATTATTTGGCATCCTTAGAGAATTGAATAAAAAACTTTAAACATATGTTCAAATAATACACTTGATGGAAGACTTGAAATAAAATGTTCATCTCTATTCACCATGCAGAAGTAGTATCATCTGGGGGAAAAGATATTACAAGGGGGTCATAGATTAAGGATTCTTGCAGCTACAGAGTTATATCACCATTTTGTAAGCTATGGTGTTTATAAAATATCTAATAGATATTTTATACAACAACAAAAAAAATACTTTTGGATTTCAGGGAGGAGAAAAGAAACTCCAAAATATTTTAAATAAACCATGAGTACTGTGGCTCTAATTAATTGCATGCAACTTCTGTAGTGGAAGTCTGTAAGTAAGGTCAATCTCATTCAACTTTTTTTTTGCAGACCTCCCAGTCTACCATATATGTGTTTTAAACTGTATATAAATTATATTTTTCTATATTTCCTTGATAACAATATGAAGATATGAAGAACTACCTAGCTTATTTTACTATCTGGTTATTAATGTAGTTTTAACTTTTGATATTGAAAATAACACAGAAAATTGGTAGAAGGATGACAACATAAACAAAGCAAAAAAAAAAAAAAAAAAGAAGAGGCAGCTTTAAAAGTAATAAAATTAAAAGTTCTCTTTACTGCATGGCATTAAAGTTTATGTTGGAGTAGACCTGTGAAGCATTAAATTATTTTCTCCATATGAGATGGAAATTACAGTCTCCCACAGCTTCACAGAGACCTAAAACTTTCATCCTTTCATACTTTCTCTTGTAGGACAACACATCAAAGTGTCTGCTAAGAAAAAGATTCTATGGTATATAGCTAGCAAAAAAACCCATGGTTTCTTAAGATGTGGTTATATCCCCTGCAGTACAGATTTCGTGTTTTCAGTTTATAGCTTTATGATTACCTAAAGAGACAGAGAGATTCCTTGAAAAGCAGTATATTGGATTGTTGGAACCAGTCTTTTTTATTCTTCAAGACGACCATAATCCCCCCTTCCTCCGCACCCCCAGTTTCCCCTTCCCAAAAGTGAGAGAAAAAGTGAGAAGGAAAGAATCAGAAAAGATAGTGAGTCCTGAATCCTGTGCTCAGGTAACACTGATTTTATATATATATATATATATATATATATATATAAATAAAAAGTTAAGCTGTCTGTGAAATTCCAGAAACTGCTTGACCTCTTGCCACTTTGTATTTCCAGGGGGGAATGGCTGCACACATTTACTGCTGCAGGTTAATTTCAGTCCTATTTATAACAGAATGAAGAATTGCCTATGCCTTCTATATTCAAGCAATTGCTTCTGCTTCTTTACACATTTTCAGTCACCTTGATCCACAGGAGGAAGTTTTTTGAATATTTTAGTTCACTAGTGCTCTGATTGCTTCTGTTTCCTTGTATTTATTATTCAGATTTCACCAATTTCTTTCTTCCTCACTTATATGTACATTAATCAATAACACCCACAATAGCAAGTCATGGAAAAGTGGGAGTAGGGGTGCTGTCTTCAACAAGCCAAGGCCACCCTGGCCTCTCAAGACAGACCCCGTACATGCTGGGGCTTTAAAGGGTAGGTGCAGGGGAGAAGAAGCAGGGGTGGACGTTAGGGACCTAGTAGTTCTTTGGAATATCCAACTCACAATTAAGAAAAAAAGGTTTATCTAGAAGGTGATTCATTTTACACTCAGCTCTGTTTGATCTGTAGACATGATGTTTAAATGGCATTCAACTAGAATATTTGATGATTCTGGGCAAGTAACAACTTTCCAAGTATTTCTCAGACACCTTCCATGGTTAAGGGACCTAGGGTTTCAAAGAACAGAATACATCTTCCCAGGAGAACTGTTATAACAAAATCTTGAACCACATCTATTTTTTACTAGATGTTTAATTCTTTTAAGTGAAATTTGAGATCAATCTTATCACTTACAGGATCAAGAAATCCATATCAAATTTCCTCTTGGAAGTGTTGCTTAAGGACATGGTTTTGTGGGTAATATTGGTGGCAAGGGTATGGTTGGACCAGATGATATTGGAGGTCTTTTACAACCTTAATGATTCTATGATTCTATGGCTTCAGGAGTGAGAAAAGCAGGATAGTGGAATATGTGAAGCACTAAAATCAGTGACAGAAGAAAAATGTTCAAAAACAATCAAACAAACAAACGAGCAAACAAAATAACTTCATCTCCCTCCTCAAGTTGATGTCCACATCAGAACCCCAGATTCAGAAGAACTTTGCAGCTCCCAGGTTTGAAGTGAGACCTGGCCACACTCTGACCAGATTGAGACATGGGCATGCTCAGGGGCTGTACACTCCTTCAGGGCTGCAGAGCCATCTGCAGAATGATTTGGAGGGCAAACTGAGCTCTCTTACTGTGTAACAGCTTCTGTGGGGAACAAAAAGTGAATACGCAATGTGACTGTCATAGTGTCACCTGTCTCCAATGTTTCTTTTTTATGATTTTGCTTATCAGTCATGTTGCTTCACCTTAGAGGTAATGAAAACTCGCACAAAATAAAAACACAGAATAGGAAAAAGACATCAGAACAATTAATACACTTATAAAATGTTAATGGGAGAATCCGCACTGCAAAAAGTCAAGATTGTTATCACGTGTTTATCTGCTTCTCTCCCAGTAAAAGCAAAGTCAGCAAAAAACAAAATTTTGCACTTGTCAGTCAGCATGACTGTGCTTAATCTCTGTGCAGCAAGGGATCCCAAACTTTATGAGAAGAATCTCAGGTCTTTTCTAAAATTGTCAGACAGCACAATTTTCAAAAAAATCTGAGATAGACTCAATTTCAGAAAGGAAGGGAAGCTGGTTCATGTGTAAAAACAGACTGAAGAGAACATAGAAAAGGTAATTTTTGTCTTCAGTGGAGCTAGATGTTAGGAAGGCTCCAGTATCCATACTGCATGGTCCCAGGGAAACTCTGAGAATAAGCAATTGTACTGGGACTGTATACAAAATGAACACTACAGGTATTGTAAGAAGAGGGAAATTAAATGAAGTCTGCATTCTTAATAATGTCCATATGGTGTCGTGCTCAGCAATAAAAGCTAGGGTAAAGAAGGGTGGAGAGTAGGGAGTAAAGGGGGTGTGGGTGGGTGTATAAGGGGTATTCAAAGTGATGGTGTTTGTCTTCTCAAGAAACCATTACATGTGATAAGCCCTGCTGAACAGGCTGAACACCTGTCTTCCAATGGGAAGTAGAGAATGAATGAATTTCTTGTTTTGCTTTTTTTGTGTGAGTGGCTTTTGCTTTACCTGGTAAACTGTCATTATCTCAGCCCATGAGTTCTCTCACTTTTACCTTTCTGATTCTTTCCTCTGTCCCACCTGGGGAGAGTGGGAGAGCATTGTGTGGTACTTATCTGCCTGTTGGGGTTAAACTACATCACACATTCAGCATACAGAGTTTATGGGATGAGCTCAGTATTATGATACGCTTATTATTTTCTAACATCATTATCAAAAGAATTGGACCATGAAACCAAGGTGATAAAAAATAATAGTTGAGCTGAAGAAACAACTGCAGCACCAAATGAAGCATCTAAGTCATTTTGTCATTTCTCATTTGACCTTTTTTTCACAGTTGGATCTTTAATAGACTGAGAGACAGTACTAAAGTAATGTACTGTGCTTTCAGCCAAAGAACGTATCAATGCTGTCATTGATTTCATGACCCTGAAGAGTTCAGATATGTACCTAGCGCTCAGATTTAAATCTCTTCTCCCTTTCTCCTCTTAAAGTAACTTGAATCTTTTATCATTGCTATACTGCTTTTGATTTTCTACCAGCTATCACAAATTCTTGTTTAAAACCAAAAAGAAATTTAAGCTCACTTCATTTTTATTTAGTCCCAGTAATTGACAGGGATAAATATAGAACATTTAATCTGAGAAATTTATTTTAATTCTGCAAACTAGTACATGTGTACCTACATTCAGAAAAATATAGGTAGTTCTATTAGCATCAATTGGATTGTTAATATGCCTAAAGTTAAATATTTATTTGAAAAGAAGGACCTTACTTGTACTGATAACACTGTAAGACCACAGTGCACATGCAGATATAACGGGGTGAAAAATTATGCTGCAGTTGTCTAATACCTTAAGAATGCTTAACTCTTCTTATGGAGAAGAGACGGTTTATATAACTATATCACATTCATGACTCACTTGTTGATCATATGTGCATTGATTTCTACAGATACCTTAACAAGCCTTGGAAATTAGATGCCTGGTATAGAAATACAACCTTGTAAGCTCTAAAGTGATCACAAGAAAGAAATATACCCCAAATAACTATTTCTGAACAGTAATATAGCCCACAGGAACAGCAAGGATAATACATTTTTTATTATTTTCAGAGAAGCAGAATAAGTATTTCACATTAATAAACTGGAATAAATTATTGTTGTCTTCCTTCCTCAGCTGCATATCTGGGTTACAAATCTTTTATAGAATGATAGAAAGACAAAGAGAAGGAAGGAAGGAAGGAAGGAAGGAAGGAAGGAAGGGGAAGGAAGGAAGGAAGGAAGGAAGGAAGGAAGGAAGGACGGACGGAAGGAGAGAAAGAAAGAAAGAAAGAAAGAAAGAAAGAAAGAAAAAGAAAGAAAGAAAGAAAGAAAGAAAGAAAGAAAGAAAGAAAGAAAGAAAGAAAGAAAGAAAGAAAGAAAAAGAAAAAAGAAAGAAAGAAAGAATGAAAGGATGAAAGAAAGAAAGAAAGAAAGAAAAAGAAATATTTATTTCTTATAGAAATAATGGAGGTAGAGAGACACACCGTTTCACAGGCCTGAGGGACCTGAGGCTAACACCTACATCTTCCTTTGTGAAGTTGTATGGAGTTACATTGATACAGTATGAGCACGACCTGTACCCATGAATTCATGGTTTTGCATTAATTTGCCTGTTAAGGATCTCCCACTCTTATAAATCTACATTTATTTCCTTTTCCTTAAGAGAAAAGTTGATGGAAATGTATTTGATTATATAGGGTTGTATATATCTGCTTGTCTTTCCAGATATTTAATGGAAAAGAGACACTTTTTTTTTTTTTTGAGACCTAACTGGAGTGAGAATGAAATTAGGATATGTCCTACAGCTGAGGATACAAGAAGTGATTTTGAACCCCATGAGATATTTTGTAGTTTCATTCAAACAGGAAAAGGCCTTAAATGGTTGTTGAAATCTAGGTAATATTTTTCACAAGAAAAACTATGAAAATATATAATTGACAGTTCATACTTGTAATATTCCTATTAAAACTGGGGAACATCGTCTTTCATCTTTAATTAAGTCTCTGAAGAGACACAAGGCTTTTTTAACATTGCATCTAGATGATCATCTAGTCACCTTGTTTTGTATTATCTCTTTCTTGGGGTGAGAGATTTCATATGTTGATGAATTCCCTTGCTCCAAATCTGTGTATGGTACCATCTAAATTAATTTTTAATCCGAATTCTATAATTAACCAATTAAAGTATGAATAATCCACCCCCCCAAAAAAAAAAAAAAGTCTCTGTTTTACTGAATTGTACATAGAACTAAGTTTGCTTTAAACAACCAACAAGACCCATGCTGACACAGACTCCACAAAGATATGAAACATAGTTGTTTTTCACATAATTCTGTGGGGGAAAGAGAAGTTGAAACCTTGTCTCCTGTGTTTCATACAGTTCATATTCTGCCTCATGTTCAATTACAGTTTTGCAGTAAATTCAAAGTGATTCATGATACATTTAAAAATCTAAAAGATTTTGAACCTTTGCTTATATAACATAGTACCTTACATGAATAACGTAACGGGGATATTTATGGAATGCTGTATCAGTAAGGAAAGACTTCTCTAATTCCAAAGTATAACTGCAAGATTTTCCCTTTTATAGAATGTATTTTCTCTTTAATTAGGTAATAATGGACAATCTTTCATAAACAGTGATTATTTCCCCTTGAACAATCAGAGCAAATATGCACACACCGCTGCATGCAAAACAGACTATTCAGAGCAGTTAAACACACATTACTCTGACTTCCAGCTGGCCATGAATTCTTTGTAATTACCAAAACACACAAGGTTCTTTTCCTTAGTCTCTGATTTGGCTTCCAGCTTTGAAATACAAATAAAAATAAAAAAATAAAAATATTGCTGATATAAAAACTTTGGACCTACAGAAATATAATAGCTACAGGGTTTATGTGGTTAAATGTTTTAAGTTTCCCCATAACTATTCAGATCAACTTTTTGTCTTGATGCTGCTTCAAGACATTTTTACTCTGGCTGAACACTCTGGTGTATGGAAAACACCACACATGCTCTGATGATGATATCCACTAAAACCATTGAGCTAACCATCATGCAGCTGTTAACCACAGTTTTGTGATGGGGCTGCAGATTATCTGAGATCTTTAATTTGGATCTGCCTGTTCTTCTGCCTTAAGTAAGCACATCAGAAATACTGAAATGGTTTCTAATCTCTAATGCTTTCTTTTATAGGAAACAAACAAACAAACAAACAAACAAACTATAAGTGAAAAATAGAAGTAGTCAAGGTAGGCTGAAATATGGAGGGTATGGAAAAAAAAAGGCCCTTGCAGAATCAATCCTCTCCTTTTATTTATTTATTTATTTATTTATTTGTTTATTTATTTATTTATTTATTCTTAGACTGGCAATGTTTAGGAGCACTTTGGATCACCTCCATGTATAGAATAAACGGCTATTTCTTCTGTGCCTCCAAAAAACAAAATTACTGTTTGCTTATTTTCTACTTGGGCTATTCAGGTTTCTTAGAGAATATTCTGTCTTCCTCTTTTTCTACAGATTTCTACCTACCTTTGACCATCTGAGGGAAGAAAACTTTCCTCTCTATGACCTGTGGAATGATACATACCATAGAATATAATGACACTAAAACCACTTCTAATGATACTTACCATAGAAACAGTGGACAAAAAAACAAAAGAGACAAATCATTCTTGTCTATTGCCTATCCAGATCTGGCTTTGAAAGTTAACCGCTCCCTTGGATCAAAACAGAGGCAGAACTGAAGTATGACTTAGTATAACAAAATTTAGTGGATTGTTTTATATTTAATATATTGCATAGCATTTTATGAGTGGGTGAAAATGTGAATATATGATTATCTCGATTAGAAGTTTGAACATATAATTGGTGGGTGAAGTATATTTACTAAATATACAAGCTGCTAACATTTTTCCTGTATAATAATTGCCTGGCTATCGGCTCTTCAGGAGGGACAGGCAGCACAGAGGGGGTGGTGGTGTGGCTCTCTACGTTAGAGAATCTTTTGATGTTGTGGAACTCCAGGCTGGGAATGATAAGGTTGAGTCCCTGTGGGTTAGGATCCGCGGGAAGGCCGGCAAGGCTAGCATCCTGGTTGGGGTCTGTTATAGACCGCCGAACCAGGATGAGGAGATGGATGAGGAGTTTTATAGGCAACTGACAGAAGTTGCAAAATCGTCGGCGCTTGTCCTCGTGGGGGACTTCAACTTCCCGGACATATCCTGGAAACACAACACAGCCCAGAGAAAGCAGTCTAGGAGGTTTCTGGAGAGCGTGGGAGACACAGCTGGTCAGTGAACCTACCAGGGGTGGTGCCCCGCTAGACCTTCTCTTCACAAACAGAGAAGGACTGGTGGGAGATGTGGTGGTCGGAAGCTGTCTTGGGCAGAGTGACCACGAAAAGGTAGAGTTCTCTATTCTTGGTGAGGCCAGGAAGGGGACCAGTAAAACTGCTGTATTGGACTTCCGGAGGGCTGACTTTGAGCTGCTCAGGACGCTGGTTGGCCGAGTCCCTTGGGAGGCGGTTCTGAAGGGCAGAGGAGTCCAGGAAGGCTGGGCGCTCCTCAAGAAGGAAATCGTGATGGCACAGGAGCGGTCCGTCCCCACGTGCCCAAAGATGAGCCAGCGTGGAAGAAGACCGGCCTGGCTCAACAGAGAGTTGCGGCTTGTGCTTAGCAGAAAAAAGAGGGTTTATAATCTTTGGAAAAAAGGGCGGGCCACTGAGGAGGACTACAAGGATGTAGCGAGGCTGTGCAGGGAGAAAATTAGAAAGGCCAAAGCTCATCTGGAGCTCAACCTGGCTACTGCTGTTAAAGACAACAAAAAATCCTTTTACAAATATATCAACGCGAAACGGAGGACTAAGGAGAATCTCCATCCTTTACTGGATGCGAGGGGAAACCTAGTTACTAAGGATGAGGAAAAGGCTGAGGTGCTTAATGCCGCCTTTGCCTCAGTCTTTAGCGGCAATACCGGTTGTTCTCTGGATACCCAGTGCCTTGAGCTGGTGGAAGGGGATGGGGAGCAGGACGTGGCCTTCGCTATCCATGAGGAAATGGTTGGCGACCTGCTACGGAGCTTGGATGTGCTCAAGTCGATGGGGCCGGATGGGATGCACCCGAGGGTACTGAAAGAACTGGTGGAGGAGGTGGCCGAGCCGCTTTCCATCATTTATCGGCAGTCCTGGCTATCGGGGGAGGTCCCAGTTGACTGGCGGCTAGCCAATGTGACGCCCATCTATAAGAAGGGCCGCAGGGCAGACCCGGGGAACTATAGGCCTGTCAGTTTGACCTCAGTGCCAGGAAAGCTCATGGAGCAGATTATCTTGAGGGTCATCACGCGGCACTTGCAGGGCAAGCAGGCGATCAGGCCCAGTCAGCATGGGTTTATGAAAGGCAGGTCCTGCTTGACGAACCTGATCTCCTTCTATGACCAAGTGACGCGCTTGGTGGATGAGGGAAAGGCTGTGGTTGTGGTTTACCTTGACCTCAGTAAGGCTTTTGACACAGTTCCCCACAACATTCTCCTCAAGAAACTGGCTGCTCGGGGCTTGGACTGGCGTACGCTTCGCTGGGTTAGAAACTGGCTGAATGGCCAGGCCCAGAGAGTTGTGGTGAATGGAGTCAAATCTGGTTGGAGGCTGGTCACTAGTGGTGTCCCCCAGGGCTCGGTACTGGGGCCGGCCCTCTTTAATATCTTTATCGATGATCTGGATGAGGGCGTCCAGTGCACCTTCAGTAAGTTTGCAGATGACACCAAGCTAAGTGCGTGTGTCGATCTGCTCGAGGGCAGGAAGGCTCTGCAGGAGGATCTGGATAGGCTGGAGCGATGGGCTGAGGTCAACTGTATGAAGTTCAACAAGGCCAAGTGCCGGGTCCTGCACCTGGGGCGCAACAACCCCAAGCAGAGCTACAGGCTGGGAGATGAGTGGCTGGAAAGCTGCCTGGCCGAGAAGGACCTGAGAGTATTGGTTGATAGTCGGCTGAATATGAGCCAGCAGTGTGCCCAGGTGGCCAAGAAGGCCAACAGCATCCTGGCCTGCATAAGAAGCAGTGTGGCCAGCAGGTCTAGGGAAGTGATTGTGCTCCTGTACTCGGCTCTGGTGAGGCCGCACCTCGAGTACCGTGTTCAGTTTTGGGCCCCTCGCTACAGGAAGGACATGGACGTGCTCGAGCGAGTCCAGAGAAGGGTGACCAAGCTGGTGAGGGGTCTGGAGAACAAGTCTTACGAGGAGCGGCTGAGGGAGCTGGGCTTGTTCAGCCTGGAGAAGAGGAGGCTCAGGGGCGACCTTATCGCTCTCTACAGTTACCTTAAAGGAGGCTGTAGAGAGGTGGGGGTTGGTCTGTTCTCCTACGTGCCTGGTGACAGGACGAGGGGGAATGGGCGAAAGTTGCGCCAGGGGAGTTTTAGGTTGGATGTTAGGAAGTACTTCTTTACCGAAAGGGTTATTAAGCATTGGAACGGGCTGCCCAGGGAGGTGGTGGAGTCACCATCCCTGGAGGTCTTTAAAAGACGTTTAGATGTAGAGCTTAGCGATATGGTTTAGTGGAGTACTTAGTGTTAGGTCAGAGGTTGGACTCGATGATCTTGAGGTGTCTTCCAACCTAGAAATCTGTGATACTGTGATACTGTGATACTGTGATAAACTATTATGTATATCTGTAATATAAACAGACACTAGTAATATTTTGTTTATTTCAGTCTTTACCAGAGGAAAGAGAATATTAATTTTTGTAGCGTACTATAATATCCCAACATGCATAGAATAGATATGGTCTTTGCTTTAGTATAGGAAGATCCTTTGTCGTTAGGAAAAGGACAGATAAAGAATTGGATTGGGTTAATAAAAATCTATTATAGAATTTTTTTCTGACACAAAGGTTTGTTTTTTTTTCCTATTAAAAAAAAAAAGTGTTCCCTCTTAGGGTGTATTACCATAATTTTTGTTAATCCTGCCCTGTCATCAACATCTTAAGTTTAGGTCACAACACTTTATGTTGTTGTCTTTCTTTTCTTTCTTCACCACCAAAATTGCTTGGGAAACCAACCAACCAACAGGCCAACTAACCAGCCAATCAAACAACCAAATAAAAATGACCTCAGGTATTTTAAGCATTATGTGAGTTTTTATGGATATGTTGCTAATTGCTATTGGCACAAAAATTAAGAGTTTTACCAAAATTGTAAGAAAAAGAAATTCAGGTGCACACTGAAGTCAAAGAATTATTTCATTCTGACTTTGTCCTTCTCAAGAGTCAATGTACCACAGTGATATCATGACTATGTTGTCTGACCCATGAAATTGTCTTTTTCTATTTATGCATATGTTAACAAACATTGATTTATTCTGTCCTCACTGTACTATATGGGTCAATGGTAACATACTGTGACATAAATACTTGGGAGGGAAGGGAGGAGGGGGAAGGTTTCTTTTTTGTTCCTTTTTTTAATTAAACATAATGAATATATTAGTTAAAGTTAAAATTTTAAAGGGGGATATGGAGATAAGAGATATTCCTATATAGTAATATAAGAATGAATAACATGAATTAAGGAAGTAATTATGGAGATAATGTTTTGGTTTTGAGTATGTAAAATAATTAGGTTTTCTTAATGCATTTTTTTTTCTGCCCATTATTTTAGATCTCAGAAAGTATGGAAAATATCTTTGCTGTTTCTTAACCAATGTACAGGTACTGATGTTTTCCTTTCTTGTTTTTCCAGATCTACTCTCCAGTATTCCAGCTCTTCTCTGGGGGAATGAATGAATAAATAAATAAATAAATAAACAAATAAATGGGGGTGGGGGGTGGGGGGGAGCGTATGACTGAGTAGTGTAGGAACTAACTAGATTTTTTTTTTCTTCTTAAGTTTCAGGATTTGTATATTGTTATTTTACTTGTTAATAACTCTTGTCTATCTCTTCTACTGCCAAATAATAGTGTCTCTGAAATGTGTAAGTCTCCACAGAAGCTGAAAAGTTTGCAATATTTTTTCATTTTGACTTCAAGAGCAACTAATAGAAAAGAAAATTAATCTGATGTAACATAAACATATCAGTAAAAAGCTCCTGTAATAAGGCAGATATTAGAAAATTGCAGTGACTAAAATGGGGAATCTCTATTTTTTAAAGAAATTTTCATAAAATGCAACAGTCATACCTAGGTCTGTTTTTCACTCTTTTATTATGTGAAGATGCAGTTCAAAAAACATTTAATCTGCTGTTCATTATTGCAAGAAGTATCAAATAGTCTCAAAAATTAATAAGTGGAAGAGCTAAAGAGTATGAAGTTTTGAGAACATCATAAAAATTCAAAAATAAGATTGAACTGACACCTGACATAAAGCATAAAAGTTAGAAGTTGAGTTTGAAACATTAAAAAGAAGTGGAGAAAAAATAGAATTATGAGCTGTCTTTAAATAGAAATGTAGAAGTGACTTAAGTCATGTAAGACTTTAAATAGACAAGTTCCTTGTGTAATAGTTAGAAGAGTTATTTGATTTTGAATAACTTTATAGGTGATCACATCTAATAGCCTACTATTAGCCATTCCAGAGGTCTCTAATAACGCCAGTCAATCTGAGGTCAACTGTATGAAGTCAATCTGAGGTCAACTGTATGAAGTTCAACAAGGCCAAGTGCCGGGTCCTGCACCTGGGGCGCAACAACCCCAAGCAGAGCTACAGGCTGGGAGATGAGTGGCTAGAAAGCTGCCTGGCCGAGAAGGACCTGAGAGTATTGGTTGATAGTCGGCTGAATATGAGCCAGCAGTGTGCCCAGGTGGCCAAGAAGGCCAACAGCATCCTGGCCTGCATAAGAAGCAGTGTGGCCAGCAGGTCTAGGGAAGTGATTGTGCTCCTGTACTCGGCTCTGGTGAGGCCGCACCTCGAGTACCGTGTTCAGTTTTGGGCCCCTCGCTACAGGAAGGACATGGACGTGCTCGAGCGAGTCCAGAGAAGGGTGACCAAGCTGGTGAGGGGTCTGGAGAACAAGTCTTACGAGGAGCGGCTGAGGGAGCTGGGCTTGTTCAGCCTGGAGAAGAGGAGGCTCAGGGGCGACCTTATCGCTCTCTACAGTTACCTTAAAGGAGGCTGTAAAGAGGTGGGGGTTGGTCTGTTCTCCTACGTGCCTGGTGACAGGACGAGGGGGAATGGGCGAAAGTTGCGCCAGGGGAGTTTTAGGTTGGATGTTAGGCAGTACTTCTTTACCGAAAGGGTTATTAAGCATTGGAACAGGCTGCCCAGGGAGGTGGTGGAGTCACCATCCCTGGAGGTCTTTAAAAGACGTTTAGATGTAGAGCTTAGCGATATGGTTTAGTGGAGTACTTAGTGTTAGGTCGGAGGTTGGACTCGATGATCTTGAGGTCTCTTTCAACCTAGAAATCTGTGATACTGTGATACTGTGATAATCATAAAGTATAAATGAACAGTCTATTAGGTGTCATTTTACAGTAAATATTTTGTATTATTTTGATCCTATTTCTTGTAACACTATTCCCAAAAGTTCTAGTGAAAGAATACGTGTTTCAGAAAAGTATAAGATGTACCTTATTCAAATCAATGATCTATTTCTAGAGAAATCAAACTGCAGTATAACTGTGGCGTCATTGCTTATAAAGATAAACTTTCTGGGAAAAGGTTGTGTATCTCCTACACAGAAAGGTCCTTATGATCTGAGCAGCTTCAAATAACCATGGAGGAAACTATGTTTGAGTGACTGCTCACTAATAAAAATACAGTACACTGACCTCTGTGATCAGATTATTTTCAAAATTCTTATACTAAGTGAATGTTTTCACATAAAAAATATTTCCATAGTAACTTACTGAATTCTTTTATAAATCTTGCTGAAAAAATATATATTAAATTTTAAAAAGTATTGGACTTGAAAATAATATATATATTAAATATTATCTTTTCCGTAATTCAGTTTTAATATTCTATGTTATTTCTTAAATTGTAAAGCTTATCAATTTGATTAACATTTTAATTAGATATTTCTATTTATAGATCCCAGATGGTTCCTTAACATTAAAGCTGACAATTCTGTCTTGGAGACATTGTTTTGATGACTTTATTAAGAAAAATAAATTGTATTGAATACCTTAAATTAACTGATTTTCAAATAAAAAGTAAATCAAAGTTATCTGTTCTCTTCCAGGAAAAATCCTAACAAAATACTAAGGATTATCAAAAAGTTAACTAATTGTACTTGTCTCTTTCTGCTGTCATAAATGTATAACATAGCTAATGAGACTGGAATTCTTACAAATGCTAATATTATTATTGTCATTACGTTTTTTTAATCATGCAACAATGTAGACAAATTAGTATCCCAAAAAAATAGTTTTTCCACAAAACCAATATAAATATGCATTCTCACATACCTAAAGTAATCTAAAAAGCTCATTCATGTCTGGACAACGTGATTCACTACATTCTGTGATTCTATTTAGTGACAGAACTTGGTAGGTAAGGCTGATGGTTGGATTTGATGATCTTGAAGGTTTTTTTTTTCTACCTAAATGGTTCTATGATTTTAACTGAATAGGTGTCTCTCAGTGCATACAGCCCAGAGTGGAAATGGGGATTTTATTTTCAAGTTCTATTAGTGAAATAAAAGTCTCACTCCTGTCCAAGACCATAATAATTCAGAAAAATAAAACAAGGAAAAACAAAAACTCTGGAAGACCCTACCTTTTAATGACTCACTTTAGACATTACCTAAATTATTTTCCTTATCTCATTCTCTCTTCCATGAAATATGGTAACATTCCAACAGAATTAAAAAAAATAATGAATCCATGGAACAGAAACCAGCAACCAGGAGCTCTGGCTGGTCAAGAGTAACCAAGTGATCACAGAGTACACAGATGGCTCCTTGTTCTCTGGCCTTATTTTGTGTATCTAATTCTTACTTTTACAATGGTCTGAAACATTATTCTGTGGGTTAATGTGAATGACATCTTTATTTTAATATGAAGACTGAACCAGAATCATACAAAAGAGAAAATCCCGATTTACTCTGTCCAAAATAAATGCTCAGATAACCATTTTTCAAAAGGTATTTGCCATTATTATTAGCAGTCTTTTAGCTACTCATTTAGGGATGCAATTCACAAGACAACTGTGCAGACTTAGTAATGTCCATATGGATGGAAAAATCCTGGCCTCTGAGATGAGTATTCAATTACTGCTGGGCCTTTCCTAATGACTAGATAGAAGCAGCTCCCCCTACCCTGTTTCCATATTGTTGTTCAAGAGAAAGAACTCCTTTCTTGAAATGTATATGATGATAATACACTTAACTGTGATGTCACAAATAATGAGCTAAAACCAAACAGACAAGCTGAGAAATGGAATGTGTCATAAGAATACTACTAATCAAGGAATAGACATCATCTTTGAAGGTGTGACTGGTCATGTATTTTTGAAAGGTGAAACTAGTACCTAGTAAGGAATAACAAAAAGTAGTATCTTAGCATAGAAGCTCTTCATATCACAGATTTAAGAAGTAGGAGTCTCCAAGTTAATCACTGCAACATTTATATGAGCAATAAAAAAGGTCCAGGCAAAATCTGGAACTCAGGCATGTGATCATTCATGGAGCATAGTTACTACGCTCCTTGGCATGTTTTTAACTGTGCCAATTAAA
This sequence comes from Anser cygnoides, assembly GCF_040182565.1. Lineage (NCBI taxonomy): Eukaryota > Metazoa > Chordata > Aves > Anseriformes > Anatidae > Anser > Anser cygnoides. The sequence goes on along the minus strand of NC_089873.1, from coordinate 164,773,767 downwards.
ATCCTTCCACATACAGACACAGTTCCCATGAATTTAGGTATAAACACGTGGGAAAGGACAGTATTGGCAAGTATTGGCATGTGAATTTGAAAAATGAATGCCACTTAAAATCTCAGACAGAGATCACTTCTTATGTATTATCTACAAATAGTAGTGCTTGAATCTTAAGAACAGATACCTCCACACCTCCATCTTTACTCCAAAGGTCGAAGTTATGTATACAGTGACTGTATGTGCCAGGTAACTCAGAGCATTAATAATAGTAGTAGTAGTAACATTAATAAAAGTTTTTTGTTTTTTGTTTTTTTTTTTTTTTTTTCCAGATAAATGAATTCTAATCTATTTAAATTTAGATCACAGGAATATATCAGACAGGGACATAACCCTCAGTCTTCTGCATGTGTTCTGCAGATGGGTGTCTCGGCATGTTGAAAATCCAGAGGAAAATTCATTGCAGTGCTACAGGAAGATACAGTTTTGTATATTTTACAAATACACATTTTCTACTTGTTTTTGACCAAAATTCTTACTAATTTTAAATCCCCATAAATAAAAAGTAAATAAAGAAATTAGGTTTATTGACAAATATTTCACCCACATTCCTTATTTCTCAGAGTTCCATCTTTTCTTCTTTTATGTACTCCAAATGTGGTTAAATGCTCCTTGATTTAGTAAACCCTCTTTGATTTAGTAATAACAACTTGGTCCCAGCCTTCCATTTTGACTTATATTCTATCCAGTTGATTTACTTAGTATAGTGTCACTTATTCAGTGTCTATTGTTAAACTGTTGTTTATACCTCACTTAGAAACAGCCATTTATAATTATTACTAGGTTTAAATACATAAATATATACATTGATCAAATATTCACCCTACCAAGTTTTGAACCATTATAGATCAATATTTGTAGAACTCACAAACCATGCAGAATTGTGGAATAATTGCATATATTAAATTATAGTGTTTTTTTTTTTTCAAAGTGAAACCAAAACCTATAATAAAATACCTATGCACTGCAAATTTTATCACTGTATATTTGATTTTGTCTTCAGTCACAAAAACAAAAATATAACCATTCCTGGAGGCAAACTGTATGACCACAGAAAATTTCTAAAAACCATCCAATTTCTTGCAACCCAAACCAACCAAACAAAAAGCACATGCATTTTTGTCAGAACATATGTTCCAAATGTCTTTGAAAGTATTGCTAATCCAATTCTTTCTCAGAATTTTGACTTCAAAGAGTGGGATTTATTTTCCTAAATACATATAGATTATTGCAGTAGAACATAGGCCAGTCTCTTCCAGAGAGAAAGGATATCATTTAGATTCATTTTGTGTAGATTACCCTCTAGATGTGTCTGTTTCTTTCCAGTATTTTAGAGAGACTAGGATGACTAGCTCTTATAGATAATACAGGCTGTGTCTGTGATGCCTATACACAGGCACTTTCTGCCATTTGAGACACCTGTGAATATCCAAGACATGAAAATCCAGATGAAAAATACGACAAAGCAGATATCTATCTTTATTAGCCAGGGGTCAAAAATCAGTCCATGTACTCCATGACATCTCAACTGGTGTTACACATCTATGATTTAGGAAGTTGACTAGCACCTAGAATGTGATGTATCTCTAGATTCAGATACTTCAATATGAATGTCTACAAGTAAGCAAACATACACTTTACCAGATAGTAAATGGTGACTATACTGAATACACTAAATATAGAATGATTCTTCTGCACATACTTAGGCAAATATTGCAATCCAAGGTGCCTTCAGGTGATTTATTTAAATTTTTCACATAACTGATATGTGTATAGATATATAAGAGAAATAGAGACTAGTGTGAAGGGAGTGTGTAAAATACTTATAAATCAAACCAGTTTTAAACATTAAACGAAAACCTTACTAGACTGACATTTATTTACAATATATTTCACGTTGATAGTTCTTACCCATTTTCAGTCACTATTTTTATGTGTTCACAACTGTCAGTCCTTAGCATTTATATACTACATAAACCATGAATATACGCTGCCATGGAATTGATGCCATGCAGATTGGCACTGGTGGCTACTGTCCTTTGCGGATTTTAATTGCTGATGTCAAAGAGGCCAAACACAGGAGCTCTTTTACAAGGGAAACTATAACTAAAGTGTGTATTTTCTTTCTCCTTCCTCCTGCAGTCTGCGACTTGTTCTTTTGAAAGAAATTTAACTGCTTAGACAACTACTAGTTCTTGGCCCCCATCTCTGGACTACACTTTTTGTGATTCTGTGTGAGGAGTTACTTTTCCAGGCTACATCAGATGCCTTATTTTGTTATTCAGCTGCTTTTTGCTTGTTTGTTTTTGTTTGTTTGCTTCATTTACTCAGCTATTCCTTCTTTTCTTAAAACAAAACTTGTCTTTTTCCAGGTCTTGAGGTAGCACTTCTTCAGTGTCCGGCACTTGATCATCACTGAGTTGTTAATGGTCACCGAGCCTCTGCCTTCAACCTGTGCCAATATTTTCAAGATCTTTTCTGCTATTCCAGAGTACATCATAGCAAGAGACACTCACTACCAAGTTCCAGTTGGCACTAGGATTGGAGTATTGCTCATTCAGCATAGGGCACGGTTAACACAAGTTCTATGGCCTCTTACTAACACTGGTAATGTTGTTTTCTATATAATACAGGGTACAGAAATGCTTTTACAGATATGTTGTATTAATGTACTTAAGATTGGGTCCAGAACAAGAAAATATTCTTGTCTGGTTAAAGTTCCTCTGATTTTACATGTATAAAAGACCTCTGCGTTAGCTATAATATCCCCAGTGTTTCTTTTTAATATTATATATATGTCATGCTTCAGAGATGTCATAAATTGTTCAAATGTGTTCAGTAGCCATGGTATTCTTGACATTAAACTCTCTCAATAGTTTCTAATGTTTCAGTGTTTGCTTCTATTGGTCATAGCTATTGTTTATTTTACTTTATTTTACTTTATTTTATTTATTTTATTTTATTTTATTTTATTTTATTTTATTTTATTTTATTTTATTTTATTTTATTTTATTTTATTTTATTTTATTTTATTTTATTTTATTATTTTATTTTATTTTATTTTATTTATTTTATTTTATTTTATATAATGTTGTTTGATCTGACTGATATTTGCAGCAAAAGATAAGCAATACTCATCATAATCTTTCCTTCCTCTTCCTTCTTTTCTGCTGCTTCTAGTTCTTCTAAGAGCCAAAGAGGCTTTCCTGGTAGTTCTGAAATCTTTGTAGGCTAATACTCTCCTGTGTAATTCTACAGAGAAAAGTTTAGGTTCCTGAATGGTGTCTTTTTAAGAAGCCAGTCCACACTGAATGTCGTTGTGTTTTAAGCCTGCAGGCAGCTAAGTACTACACAGCTGCTTGCTCACTCTCTCCATGTGGGATAGGGGAGAGAAACTGGAAAGGTAAAAGTTCAAGAACTCATGGGCTGAGATAAAGCCACATGAAAGTAAAGCAAAACAAGGAATTCATTCATTTGCTACCTCCCATCAACAGGCAGGTATCTATAATTCTATCCATTACATATATGTGTGTATATTTTCCTATGTTTTAAACAAAGGATGTTTATTATTTTTCATATACAGTTACAATGACTAGGCAAACAGCATCTTTCTTTCTAATCTTTTGTTATGTTTCTTCCAGTTTGAATACTTTAAATAGTAATCAGGTAAGGGAGGTACAGAGTCTAAACTTTTGTCGCAGGGCATGAAGAACTCACGTTTAGATATGTGTTATGTCTAAGTGAGAAACTGTAGGCCCCTATAATCTCATACTCAGAAAAAGTATTTCTCCTAGCATTTGCCATTTGCTCTTCTATCAGTCAGGACAATTAAGATTATTCTGGTGGTCTCTGCTATCAACTCTCACTTTTTCTGTGCTAAACAAAACAACATCTCACCAAACAACACCCTTTTCCACAGGTCAGTTATAAATATAATGAATGAGACAAGATGCACCACATTTTCCTGTGAATCTACTGGTCTTACTCTGAAGTGAGAATGCCTGTACTTTGTTTTCTGTCAGTCACTATTGTGTACCTGTTAACCTATCCACAGAATATTCCCTGGAAACATTAAGAGTGTTTTATTTTTTTTGAGAAATAAGATAGACAACTGGGTAAATAAAACAGCAATTCTAGTCTCATTAACTGAAATAATTTGTGTGTAAAGTGGAAACTACCATTTTTTGCCTTCCAAAAGTCTCTAATATTAGAGAATTAACTTTACACAAATGAAATTTGATACCGTCATTATATGAACTCCTTTATAAAATTGTAGATACGTATTTCTACCAAGCTCTAAAATAAACTGGCATGTGATCTAGGAAAGTATTAAATCACTGAATTTACGTTTGTCTTCTGATAAAATAAATTTGAATTATTTCAGCCCACTAGATTACAATAGGTTAATTTCAAGCTATACCTAAGAATATACAACTCATATGAAAACATACAAGGTAATAGTGAGAACCAAGGTTTCAGTGAACCATGAAGGAATGAAGAAAGCATTTTCTCATCTTAATGGCTTTTTTTTTTTTTTTTTTTTTTTTTTTTTTTAGTTAATGGAAGTTAAGAAGACTTTTCTATTTATTTCACTGAAGCCTCTGTACAAGATGGGCATCAATAGAAAGTAGTGAATATAACTTGGAGTTATACTGTCTGGCCGAGTTTTCGTATACATTTCATTATAAATTATTTAACTACACAACAGTAGAAATCAGTTTGGTCTAGTTACTTCACTGCTTCACTACCTTTCAGTGAAAAGCTTCTAAATTACAGAGGGTTTAAAATTCATCTGAATAATCCAGGAACATTTTTAAGCTATTAAACATATTGAGTGCACCCATTTTTGGCCACAGAATGATTTTGTCTGTGTGTGCAATGAGTATAAATCAGATAATAATAATAACCTAAAATCAAATTACACACTTTTGATTTGGATCCCTGCCTAAGCCTGACTTCAAGAGACTATACATCACATTAATTTCATGATATGCAGAAATGCTTGTGAAATACAGGTCCTCCAGATCTGCCATACATAACTTGGAATGCGACGATGTCTGGGGAATTTTTGATATCAGTAGAAAGATGAGGTGAGAAATGAGTACTCATAAAATCCTTCTGACTATCTTGTCACAGAACATTTCATCAAATCAGAAATTCACCTCATCTGAAACTTCCCAACCCACATTTTTTTCCATCTTTTGCAGAAGCTTGCTTATTTTTCTCTGCTCAAGACCATCTGTAATACATGCTTTATCGAAATTATTTAAGGCAAACTGAAACTCCAGTCCTAACCATTCACAGAAAACAATTCAAGCGATCAATAGATTTGAACTATACAATGCTAAAACATACTCTTCAGTTATAGTAACTACTGTTATCCTCTTTCAAAACACTTCTGCTTGTAGTATGTTTAAATCAAAATGCAGAGCACTCTATGCAAAATTTCAGAAACTCAGGACCAATGTCCTATGTATTATAATGACAAGTCAGAGACAGAAAAGCATAGCTGTGCTAGAGATATGGTATGATGTTTTTAACATTAAATGAAAATATTCCAACCTGTACATTCTCTTTTCTTAGAGAAGGTTTGCCATTGGGAGTATTGTTCTGCTCCAATGCATTTTTTGTTGTCTCTGGGATGACACAATAAGATGAAATGAAAAATCGTCTGTAGTGATGATTTAGAAGAAGATCAAGAAGAAATTTTTAGGACAAAATTTTTCATAAAGAAGGATTCAATCCAACGGCTTATTTCTTATTTTCTGTTGAAAAGATATATCATTGTATTCTGAGGGGGAAAAAACAATTTAAAATGAAAAAGAAAAGTTATGTTTCAGTATTTGTTTATTTTCAAAAGCAAATATAAAACACTTTTTATTTGAAATAAAACTTTATTGGTAAATTTTACAAAATTTTAATAGAATTCTGTGAGTAGATATTTTATTGTACAAATTTAATTTTTAGTTGCAATACTTGCTCTTTTTTTTTTTTTTTCCTCCAGACAAACAAGCAAATAATTCAATTTACACTTTAAAATTCCCCTTGTTATTCCCGTCCACCATTGTTCTTTTAGAGTGATTTTGAAGGGAAGTGATAACGTACAAAATTAACCAGAGATGATAGAATTCCAAATCTATTTTATAGTAAGTGGAACAGAATCAAAATATATTTTTTATGGCAGTTATTGAGATGATTTTTCTTTTTCTCCTCTCCTCTCCTCTCCTCTCCTCTCCTCTCCTCTCCTCTCCTCTCCTCTCCTCTCCTCTCCTCTCCTCTCCTCTCCTCTCCTCTCCTCTCCTCTCCTCTCCTCTCCTCTCCTCCCCTTCCCCTCCCCTCCCCTCCCCTCCCCTCCCCTCCCCTCTCCTCCCCTCCCCTCCCCTCCCCTCCCCTCCCCTCCCCTCCCCTCCCCTCCCCTCCCCTCCCCTCCCCTCCCCTCTCCTCTCCTCTCCTCTCCTCTCCTCTCCTCTCCTCTCCTCTCCTCTCCTCTCCTCTCCTCTCCTCTCCTCTCCTCTCCTCTCCTCTCCTCTCCTCTCCTCTCCTCTTTTGTCAATGCATCCATGTTTACATTCACATTTACTTTTTGTGTTAAGGTAGTCGATAAAATGTTGAAAATTTTGTTTTGAAAATTTTGAAGTGGCTGAATACCTGACTGTTGATGGGAAGTAGTGAATGAATTCCTTGTTTTGATTTTGCAGTGTGTGCACTGCTTTTCCTTTACCTAGTAAACTGTCTTTATCTCATCCCATGAGGTCTCTCTCTTTTACCTTCCTGGTTCTTTGCCCCATCCCACCTGGGGAGAGTGACTGAACATCTGAGTGGTACATACTTAGCTGCCTGCTGGGCTTAAACGACAACACCCTTCATATATATTCTATCTTTTTGAAAAAGCTTGGTTCTCCCCATATGTGAATCTAGATTAGCCTTCAACTATGACTGCTTTTGAACATATCTCGATAGGGGTACTCTTTTCTAGTTTTGCAAATATTTTAGCAATTATTTTAATAGGACTACCTACAGGCTATGTAAAACATAGAGAAATATAGCTAAATCAGGGATGCTTTCTTTTCTTCCTTTCTAGGAGGATTCTGTCAACCTTTTTCTCAGCATCAACTAAGTGGTGAGAAGCTGAAACTTTATCACACTAATCTATCTACACAAGCATTTAAAATGAGATTTACACAGCATTAGACAGCATATGTTATCTAGTGCTGTAACCTGTCTAAGGTTGATCATTTTTCTTTTGCCAACTGTTTATGACTTTCTACTACCAATCTTCTGAATGTGATGCTAATCTGAAATGCCTTTAGTCTTGGAAACATTTCCAGACTTTCAAATGTACAAAGTTAACCTTTGGGCAATAAGTAACAAGAAAATACCAAAATGTTAAACCAAATAATAGACAAAGGTCAAGCAAATGAATTTCACCACTGAGCTGTCACTTAGACATGTCATAGACTTAGATTTATCAAAGCTATATATGAATTAGTATTAGTGGTCTGTGAATCATAAAGTGAGAAAACAATCATGTCTTCCCTCAGCAGAGAAATTCAGTGGGGGCATGTGGACCAGATGACCTCCAGAGGTCCCTTCCAACCTCATCTGTTCTGTGATTGTGTGAATTTTAGAAAGGGGGAGAATGGAGTAGAAAAGGAAGTGGAGAAGAAAAGCAGAACAATTAAATTCACCCTAGCAAACAAAATAAATTTTATCTTAAATACCTAGATTTTTCTATGGGAAAAAAAAAATACATATGACTCAATAAAATAACCAATAAGAAACAATTGAAACACCCAAAGTAAATGACCAAACTTCAGAACTGCAGGAAGAATTGATCAGCCTCTCTTGAATCATAAAAACTCTTCCATAATACTGATTTCCATCTGAGCTTTGAGACATTCACACTAAAAACAGTATAATGGAGAGTTCATTGTCAAGTTGCAGTCAGAGGAAAAAAACATTCTTTATGGTTTGCAACTTACTGAAGTACTGTAGAATACATCATTTAATGAACACTCTATGTACTGCCCATTCTAGTACAGAACAAAATCTTAAAATATAGTGATTTCTCTATTTCTTATAAAATCTTGATTTTTTTCCCAAATTAAACTATAATAACCCCACTTCTTATCATGTTGTAGTACTGAGTTGCAGGAGTGAGATATTGAGTCTGTGTGGTACAACACAGACTGCTCAACATAACCTAGATTTTCAATTGTAATAACTTTTACTGTCAGGCTAATGCTAGAACTTTTAGTCTAGTCTCTAGAACTATTAAATTAGCTAGGAGCATTTTATCAACTAAGATAAATGGACTTCTGTGTGAATCACATGGACAGGTAAGAAGTTTTATCTTTTATTCAACTTGTAACCCTGAATAAAAAGGCTTTGTATTTCAGACTACTACTAATGATGCATTCTATTATTGTTTTGGTAACATTATTCCAGAAAACCTCTATTATATATAGTTCAGATTTTTTATTTTTTATTTTTTTAAAGACGTAATAAGTTAAATCAGTCGGTATCTACAAATAATTGGATGATTAGGTTTGAAGCTTGCTGGAAGAGGTCCTGAAATAAAGATTTCTGGAAGATAAATTTAAAAAGCAAATAGGATAACAGATATTAGATGGAATAATTTATTTGAATGCCTCTTGTGAACAAAGTTGACCAAAAAAAAAATAAAAATCTCTTCTTGTAGATCTACAGTTGTGGGTGTAACCCTAGCATCAATATGGAAGATGGGCATTACATTTCCCTCCAAATTGAGTCACTTTATTTCCATTTTAATCATAAGGGGGGCAGTATTTCCAAGAGGGTGTTCTTGGAACTAAGCCTGACCAACAGATATCAATGTAAGTATTTTTTAGAAGTTGCACACCATCAAGATATTCTTTTGCCTTGGAAGAGTAAATAATGTGTTAATGCCAGGGCTCTGAATGATAGGTCTTTAGAATAAATCCTTGACTTCCATCACATGATAAAATGGAATACATGGTAATGTGCTGGTTATATCTAGTATAGTGAGATTCTTTGAAGCAGAAATACTTTTTATATTTTAAATTTTCTGTACTATGTAAATCTTCCTAGGAGAGTATCTATAAAAACCTTTGAGTGTGCAGTTGATCTTCGCAAGACCTTTAACAATCTTTAGAATTTCCTCACAGAGAAAATTGTCTAGAGAAATATACAGTTTTTCTACTACCAGTAGGAATTAAACCAGTATCTTTTTTCACTTGCAAGAGGAATCATAGATTCTTAGGCAAAATCCTTAATTTATAACAGTTCTTTGCCACACATAGACTAGTGGTGTACTCTATCACTACAAGTTCTTCTTATACTCATCCAGTCTATTCCTATATAGTGTTGGGGTTCGTGGGGTTCAGTGTTAAAATTAATTGCTCTCTAAAGTTATATTATTAGAATAGATATGCAACACAAGTAACTGTAATGCAGTAAAAGCAGTTACCAATGAAATAATCTGCAAAAGATTTATAACAACACTAATTTCATTTCTGGTAAATACTCAAGAAAGGCAGTGCAGTTACAGCAAGAGATGAATTTAGTCCTAATTCTAAAAATAGGGAATTGATATTTCACTATTTCTTCTTTCTAATATATTAGCAGATCAAATAACTTTCTCAGTTAACTTGCTGTAGAATTCATTATGGAATACAATTTGTGTCTTCATCCAGAATCTTATCCCATGTAGAAAAATATAAAACAATGGTCCTTTGGCAGCTTATTGTAAAATTAAGCTTATTGATTAAAATAAAGATTATTGATTAAATTAATTCACACCATTACTTTTTCTTGAGAAGCCCCCTACCTACCCTCAATTGCTTTTATGTAGGTATGCTATGTAATTCTCCAAGGGGCTGGGAACATCAGAGACCCTGACAGGTCAGATTTTGTACTCATGCCAGATGTTTGTCTGCTAAATTTGCTGCTGTTCACACATACCATTAAAATTAAGACCGTACATTTTGCTATATAAATCAAAACATTCATTCGATCAGCTTACCCAATTTCACCTCGCTTTCTGGTCCCTTCTAAAAATAAATAAATAAATAAATAAAAATCCACTTACCCTGCCCATCTATTCCATTCTACCTCCCCAAGCTGCAGAGGGGAATGGGGATAGGGGCTGAGGTCAGTCCCTAATGCTTCATCTCCGCTGCTCCTTCACTGTCACTCTCTTCCCCAGCTACCCCTGGGGTCCCTTCAAAACTGATCCTATATGTACCTCCCATAGGCAGCAGCTCTCCAGGAACTGCTCCAATATCGTTCTGTACACTGTGTCCACCCTTCAGGAACAGACTGTTCCAACATGGGTCCTCCACTGCTGGCAGCTCCTCTCCACAGGCTGCATCTCCAGCCCAGAGTCTGCTACTGCAGGGGCTCTCCACGGGCCTCCTTCATGACTCTTTCAGGTCAGATCTAGCTGCTCCAACATGGGCACCTCCATGAGCTGCAGCATGGAGATCATGTTTGTGACGGTGGAGCACGCATTGCAGGGGGACAGCCTGCTCCACTGTGGTCCTCTACAGGCTACAGTGGAACTTCTTCTCTGGTGCCTGGAGCACCTCTTGCCTTCCTTCTTCACTGATCTTAGTGTCTGCAGCATTTTTTTCTCTCTCATTTTCTCCCAGCTGCTGTTATGCAGCATATTTTTCCTTTCTTAAATCTGCCGTTACAGAGATTCAACTAACATTGCTCATTGGCTTGGCTCTGGCCAGCAGCGGGTCTCTTTTGGAGACAGCTGAAACTGGCTTTTATCTCTAATATGGGGCAGCTTCTGTATTCTTCACAGAGCAGCCAACCCTGAGCCTTCCTATTCCCCCTAACTACCAAAACCTTGCCACATAAGCCACTCACTAAATATGCTTCAAAAAATATATCCAAATGTAGTTGTGCTTGTATTTACTGCTAGGAAAAATGTGCCCACCTGGTCTTTCATAGTCTGTCTCTTTAATGCATGCAAGACGTAGAATTGGAAACACTGTAATAATTCTACCAGTTGTCTCTTTTTATAAGTACATCCTCTATTAAAAGGCACTGACCACTGCTGAGGTCATCTACTGTTTATGCAATGATTATGTTTTGAAAGCTGTCCTGAAATGAAGTTGGTTGTGATAACAGCATGAAACAAACACACACACACACACACACACACCACACACGCACACACACACTGTCCTGGTTCCAGTTAGGACAGAGTTAAGTAGCTCATAGTAGCTGGTAGGGTGCTATGTTTTGGATTAGGATGAGAAGAGCGCTGATAACATGCTGATGTTTTAATTGTTGCAGAGCAGTGTTTACACCAGGCCAAGGACTTTTCGGCTTCTCGCTCTGTCCTGCCAGCGAGCAGGCTGGGGGTGCAGCAGGAGCTGGGAGGGGACAGACCCAGGACAGCTGACCCAAACTGGCCAAAGGGGTATTCCATACCATCTGACGTCATGCTAAACAATATATAGGGGTGGCTGGCCGGGGTGGGGGGGCCGGCTGCTCGGGGATAGGCTGGGCATCGGTCAGCGGGTGGTGAGCAATTGCATTGTGCATCACTTGTTTTCTTACACATTATTATTGTTAATACTATTACCATTATCACTATTATTATTATTATTGTTATTATTATATTCCTTATATTCCTTATATTCCTGTCTTAATAAACTGTCTTTATCTCAACTCACCGGCTTCACTTTCCCGTTTCTCTCCCCCATCCCAGAGAGGGAGGGGGGAGGGTGAGCGAACGGCTGTGTGGTGTTTAGCTGCCAGCCGGGTTAAACCACAACACACACACACACCCACACACACACACACACACAAAACACCAACAACACTCTCAAAAATAAGAAGATTGGGTGCAGGTGGCTCTAGCAGATAGTCCACATCTTTCAAGCATGAATAAGGCTCTTGAATTCATGGACTGAGTGGAAACTAAATCGTGTTGCATTACACAGTGTGTAAATATGCTTTGAGTCAAAGACAGACCAGCCTGCCCCAATGATTCTCCTTGAGTTTCTGCATTGCAATGTCATATACAATTATGAAAGGGGATGTTTTACCAAACTCAATAATTTACAGGCAGCATATAACTCCAAAAATAGAGGTTAATGTGTTGAATATATATATATTAATTATTTTAATATAGCAAATCCGTTTGAAATTTGGCATTAGTTACATTTTTAGATCACTTTTTATTTATTTAATTTAATTTAATTTAATTTTATTTTATTTTATTTTATTTTATTTTATTTATTTATTTATTATTTTATTTTATTTTGTTTTATTTTATTTTTCATTTTATTTTTTTTAAGAAATTAGCTGACATGAACATCTTTGAGTAAGGTTATATTTGTGATTTAAGATTAAAGTATCCTCTTTATCCTCAGGTTCATATCACAGTATTATAGACACCTAAGTTAGGAACTTGGCATGGGACCTCTTTCCACATGACTTATGCACCCAGTTTGCATCCAAATTTCATTTCACAAGACCCATACTATTAAGATGTTCAATATTTTACTGGTAAGAATTAACTAGTAGAACACTTTACTAGAAATGTATAGAAATGTCTAGAAATTCTTCAAATCAAAATTGAACATTTCTCTATAATGTATATTGTGATAAGTTCAGGAATTAAATATATGATGAAAACAGATTGAAGTACTGTGGCCATCTATGCTGGAAGCCTCTTTTTTTTTTTTTTTTTTCTTACTTCAGTTAAAAATTAATCAGCTTCTTGTTTTAAAGAACGGTCATAACACCAACTTCTTTCTCTCTATAGTAAGACTGAATTTTTACTGATTGGCTACAAAAAAATCTGCAAGTCTATTGTTATTTTCTGTCATTCAATGAGACATCTCAAATATCCAGTGAAATACTGAGCTATATGCAATTTGCGAAGAAGAAAATAAATTAAATTTTCAACTTAATTCTTTCAGCACTAAGTTCTGTTCATTATTAGTTATTAGAAACCAAGAAGATTTTTTTTTTTCTGTGACCTTTTTTTCATTATTATACAAGTAACCAAAATTTTAAAGTTATGTCACTTTTATATTGATTTTAATATTAATAACTCAAATTGCTTCAAGATGCCCATTGTTACTGGCTTTATATGATTCTATTTGTAATTGAACATTCCTGTAAAATAGAGAGAATATTTGTACTTTCCGTTTGTTTGTTTGTTTGTTTGTTTGTTTGTTTATTTTTCAGGGTATTGTACAGTCATCATCAAAATATCTTCAGGGCAACCTCTGTTTATAAATATTTTTCCCTCTGTAATTTTATATTATCTACAGATGATGCTTTTGTTATTTGTTCTTTAGGCAAGATACTTTAATTCTAATTGATCCCTACAGAAAAACCGAGGTCAGAAATCACTAACTTTTTAGTAAATCATCATTTGAAGTGATAAAACAAATACTATTTAATTCTTATTTATTCTTATTTTTATTTATCTCTACTCAAAATCACATGTAACGAACACTTTAAACCCAGCAAAAGAAAAAAAAAAGTTGTTAGTATTTTAATTGTGACTGCTCTGGTACTAAATTATATATTAAATTAATAACTTTAAAATACCATTTTATTTTTTTTCATAAAATACTCTGATTATTGGACTAAAATATTGCAAGCAATAAAATACTGTTACATCTGTGGTGTGAGATGTATGAGTGTGAAATCAATGTAGTACTGCATGAATAAAAAATATTTAAAAATTAAGCAACTTAGGAAATATATCAACTGCTTAATATCAACTCCCCTCCCCTCCCCTCCCCTCCCCTCCCCTCCCCTCCCCTCCCCTCCCCTCCCCTCCCCTCCCCTCCCCTCCCCTCCCCTCCCCTCCCCTCCCCTTCCCTTCCCTTCCCTTCCCTTCCCTTCCCTTCCCTTCCCTTCCCTTCCCTTCCCTTCCCTTCCCTTCCCTTCCCTTCCCTTCCCTTCCCTTCCCTTCCCTTCCCTTCCCTTCCCTTCCCTTCCCTTCCCTTCCCTTCCCTTCCCTTCCCTTCCCTTCCCTTCCCTTCCCTTCCCTTCCCTTCCCTTCCCTTCCCTTCCCTTCCCTTCCCTTCCCTTCCCTCCCCTTCCCTCCCCTTCCCTCCCCTTCCCTCCCCTTCCCTCCCCTTCCCTCCCCTTCCCTCCCCTTCCCTCCCCTTCCCTTCTTCCTGATACATTAGAAATTTGATTTAATATGTTTGATATTTGATTTAATTTGTTTAGTATATTTGATTCTGATATTAATTAATTAATTAATTTATTTATTTATTTTTCCATGACAGATGGTTTTGGTGGACTCCTCTGCTATTGCAGTTGTTAAATATGGTGTTAATATCTTTATGAAATTATTGCTCTCATTATATTTGCCATAGGAAAAAACAAACAAACAAACAACAACAAAACAACAACAATGGCAACAACAACAACAAAAAAATGCTGTTAGTCTTGCCTCCTCTATAACAAGTCTTAGCAAGAGTGAATTATGATAGTTCACAGTCTTTATTATCTTTAATTCAGGAGAATATGATATTTGGATAAATCAAGAGTTATAATATATGAAATACATTCCATACAAGATGTCTCTCTGAGGAAAATTTCACGTCAGTAATAGCAGAGTACAATAAAAAAGAATATTAGTATTTTTATTGTATCTGCAAATATTATGTAACAAATATCTGCTAATATCATGTATCATGTCATCAATACATTTAAGACTCATTTCTGAAGACAATGCCTCTGAAAAATGCAGAGGCAAAAAAAGTCTTATCATGATAAGATTTTTAATTAGCATTGTAGAGAATGCTAATTAAAAATGACATACGCGGATTCATTATGTACACACACTTCACTTAAACAGTATTTGCTGCCATCACAAATTTAAGAAATGCAGTAGTAGTGACATTTGAATAGTTACAATAGCTTGAAGATTAGATTACTATTATAACATTCAGTTAAGAACTTTATATTCTGTGTTTTCCTTCTAAAGATACAATGGAATGTATAATCCATTAATCCATTAATCTTTTAAGTTATTTTTCAGCTTTGTAGAGACAAATGTAAGATGACAGAACAAATTATACACATCCCGTAGCAATTTTGGGATTTATTTATTCCTACCTTAAGCCATACCAAAATAATGAGAGTCTTAGATGAGATTTCTCCCAATATTAAGGTAATGGGGGAAAAGTAAATGAGAATTATGGTTTAGACCAGATATGATTTGTTCTTCCCATCGATATTGAGAAAACTAGATGCATATATTATGGTGTTCTCACTTTCAGATCCATTTAATATTTGTTCCTTCACCATTACATGAAAAGTAACAATCAGAAGAAGAAGGCGGCATTAGCTTATTACAGAATCATAGAATGGCTTGGGTTGGAAGGGACCTTAGTTCCAAACCCCCTGCCATGGGCAGGGATGTCATCCAGTAGAGCAGGTTGATGAGGGCCTGATCCAACTTGGCCTTCAACACTTCCAGGAATGGAGTATCCACAGCTTCTCTGGGCAACCTCACAACCCTCTGAGTAGAGAATCTCTTCCTTATATCTAATTTAAATCTATCTTCTTTTAGTTTAAAGCCATTACAACATGTCCTACCAGTAAACTCCCATATAAAGAGTCCCCCTCCAGCTTTCTTGTAGGTTTTTAAGTTCTGGAAGGCCACCATAAGGTATCTTTAGAACCTTCTCTTCTCTAGGCTGAACAACCCCAACTCTTTCCTCCTCTATTCATGGGAGATATGCTTCAGCCCTTTGATCATTCTTGTAACCCTCTGGACTCTTCCTCTGGACAGGTCCATGTCTTTCTTATATTGGGGGCACCAGAGCTGAACACAGTACTCTAGGTGGGGCCTCACGAGAGCAGAGAAGAGGGACAGAATCACCTCCCTCAACCTACTGGCCATGCTTATTTTGATGAAGCCCAAGAGCTGATGAAGCCCAAGTTGGCTTTCTGAGATGCAAGTGCACACTGCTGGCTCATGCTGAGCTTCTCATCAGCCAACTTTCCAGACACTTCTCCAAGCCTGTAGCATTGCATGGGGTTGTTGTGGCCAAAGTGCAGGACCTGGCACTTAGCCACGTTGAATCTCATCCCATTGGCCTCTGCCCATCAATCCAACCTGTCTAGGTCCCTCTACAGGGCCTTCCTACCCTCTTGAAGATTGACACTTTCCCCCAACTTGGTGTCATCTGAGGGTGCACTCAATTCCCTCATCCAAATCATCAATAAAGATATTAAAGAGGATGGGCCCCAACACTCACCCCTGGGGAACACCACTCATGACCTGTCACAAGCTGGATTTCACTCCATTCATCACCACTCTATGGGCCCAATTTTTAACCTAGCTAGTTTTTAACCTAGCAAAGAGTGTACCTGTCCAAGCCATGGGCTGCCAGCCTCTCCAGAAGAATACTGTGGAAGACTATGTCAAAGGCTTTGCTGAGGTCTAGGTAGACTACATCAACAGCCTTTCCCTCATCCACCAGGCAGGTCACCTAGTCATAGAAGGAGATGAGGTTGGTCAGGCAGGACTTGCCTTTCATGAACCCATTTTGGTTGGGCCTGATTCCCTGGTTGTCTTGCACATGTTGTGTGATTGCACTCAAGATGATCTGTTCCATCACCTGCCCTGGCACTGAGGTAAAGCTGACAGGCCTGTAGTTCCCTGAGTCCTCCTTATGACCCTTCTTATAGATGGAAGTCACATTAGAGTGTCTCCAGTCATCTGGGACCTCTCCGTTGACCATGACTGCTAACAGTTGATGCAGAGTGGCTCAGCAATCACGTCCACCAGCTCCCACAGCACCCTCATGTGAATCCCATTTGTTTTCATGGACTTGTGACAGTCCAGGTGGAGCAGCAGGTCTCTAACTGTTTCCACCTGAACAGTGAGGGGTTTCTTCTGCTCCCCATCCCACACTTCCAGGCTGGGAGGCTGAGTACTCTAAGAATAAGTGGTCTGTCTGACTAGTAAAGACAGATTTAAAGAAGGCATTGAGAATCTCAGCCTTTTCCTTCTCCTCGATAATCCTGTTCCCCCCTGCATCCAGTGAAGAATGGAGATTTCCTTGGCCCTCCTCTTACCGTTAATATATCTGTTAATACATTTTTTGTTACCGTTTATCACAGTGGCCAGGTTGAGCTCTTGCTAGGCTTTTCTGATCTTTTCCCTGCATATGCTGGCAACATCCTTGTACTCTCCCGAAGTTGCCTGTCCCTGCTTCCACTAGACATAAATTCTCTTTTTCTCCCGGAGACTCAGCAAATGTTCCTTGTTCAGCTGCACCAGTCTTCCCCACCAGCTCATCTTATGGCACGTGGGAACAGCCTGCTCCTGTGCCTTTCAGACTTCCTTCTTGGAGAGTGTCAAGCCTTCCTGGACCCGTCTGCCCTTCAGGACTGACTCCCAAGGGACCCTCCCTACCAGTGTCCTGAATAGTTCAATGTCTGCCCTTCTGAAGTCCAAGGTATCTGTTTTCCTGACCCCCCCATATAAATTGTTCTCAAATTATATGTAATTGTTATTTTGCTGACCCCCCATACATCAGAGAATTACAGAATCACAGAATGGTTGAGGTTGGAAGGGATCTCCAGAGATAATCTAGTCCACCCCCTCCCTGTTCAAGCAGGGTCACCTAGAGCATATATATTTTTTCTCAAATAGTTTTTACAATATTTGCTGAAATTTATTTGTAAGTACACTGTCTAATCCATTAATAAACTCATCCTTAAAGAAGGAACTCAGTCTGTAGTCTGTGATATTAAGTACGGCAGAGAATCTGAAAAGTGTTTTTCTTTTTCTGAAGAATTTATTTAATCTGGAAAATGAAACTCATTGTAATCATTTTGTCTTTGGCTGTAGATGTTGATGTACATGTTGATATTTTATCTAAGGTACTCTGTATAATAAATATTCATATGGTTTAATATATTGACAACTATATGGTTAGCATTTGTATGCAGGTAATACTCTTTTTGCATCTTACTATTCTTTGGGTACGGTCTTTAATGAATTTTTACACTGTGTACTGAAAAATGCAATCATCCCCACACATAGACAGTTTGTCTAGTATGGCTCTATAGTTGCAAGTGAGAGATCCTCACTCTTGATGACAATTTTTCATAAAGTAATGATTTCTGTCATCAGAGGAGAAATGTTCAGACCCATGTTGGAGTCCATAATAGTAGCAGAAGTGCTTGCTATTGTATAAAAACTGCAGCTGGTGGGCTACTGAGCCCATCAATCAGCTCTGAACTGTGGGAACCATGACCTGTTGCAGACCCTTCAAGCTGCTGATCTAATCCTGTGAAACATTTCCACATAAACAAGTCAACATAACTTTCCACTTAAACAAGTCAACATAACTATTTTATTCACTGTAAGGACTTAGTGGAATAATAAATAGCTTAATTTGGTCAAAAGAAAATGGATATATGGAAACTGTGATTGTCGTGCTTACTGCCATCAAATGCTTCATTGCTGTTTTGGAACCTAAATATTTAGGGTCCCAAACCCATTTAGGTTATTTTTACCATGACTTTTCTAGACGGACTGGCTTTCACAAGCGGTAAATTTTGTTTTCCAATGATTTACTACTTCTCTCAAATCACTTAGATGCATCTCCAAAGACAAAAATCAAATGGAGCTATGTCATCAGAAGAATATGGGGAAGAGTATGAAGAGCAAATGGGCAAGATTTAAAAATATGCTAACTATTAAAACTGTATTTATTTACTGTATTTAAACTTTATTTAAAACTATATTTATTTATTTTTAATGCAAATTACAGTAGCCGTTTAAGTTTCTGCCTGATAAATTCTGATGCTTCTTGTATTAATAATATGAAATGCATTCTACATTGATTAAAAAAAAATAAAATTAAATGCTCTTGAAGTTTCGAGAACTTTCTAACATATAAAATTAATCCATTAGACATTAAGATGCAAAAGTCTAGATTTATGTAAATGAGAACGTGACCTGTCAGGGAAAGAATTACTTACACTTCACTAGAATGAGCAAATGGGGTATCTATTGCTACACAGATGCTGGATAGACAGTGGTACTACTGATTTGTTTCTAGTTTGTTTCCAGATTTTCCATGAATGCGGTTTTGATACTTAAGTTCATTTACAAAATAAACTAAACCTTAGTTTTAAATTTACCATGCCTTCCTTAGATACTAATAAGGTGATACATCCCCTGAAATAAGCAATTATATCTATATTATGTAATATTAAATACAACATAGAGTCTGAATGCTTATCAGTGAAGACACGAATGAATCCATGAACTTACAAGTACACAGTCTAAGTACATGAAGAAACAGTTCCACAGCTTTAATTATCTGTATTTATAAATCTCTTACTTCAGTAACATCAGTGAAGCAAAATGAACTGTATAATCCAAATCACCATTTATTTATTGATTAATTGCATTAAGGGGAGTAAGCGTCATCTTCCACACTGGATGAAGAATAGTTTTTCTTCTTTTCCCACGTGTAACCAAATGCTGATAAGAATTTCTGTTTTTCTTCTTAGGGTTTTTTTGGCTAATAAGAAGTAAGACAAGTAGATGCTAGATATAATTAAGCTCTAAAATTTATTTTGCACTCCTCATTATAAAACAAATTATTATTAAAATATTAATATTAATTAATTATTATTATTATAAAACAAAGTTTTGATTTGTTAGAACTGGGATGTAAGAAAAATGAATAAAAATAAATATTCTAAAACCAAAGATATGTGAAAACAGCTCTATGAGTTCCTAAATAAAAATGACTTGCTAAAAAAAAAAATAAACCATTAATTTTCTTGCCATTAGAGAAACTTTAGCAAATGTACTTTAGCAGATAAGGGCGTTTTCTTTGAAGAAGAGGATTAAATGAGGGGTGACACCAGCCTGCTGTAGAAAACAGATAACGATTAATAAAAATCCATTTATACACCATATTTTTTGTAAGCTGCATTGCCTGAATAGCTATAAATGCAGTTGTTAATATCAATAGAAAATGTCACAAACTTTTTATTATTCTTTGTGCCTATGTAAGTATGACTAAAGTCTGATTAGATTTAAGACAAATACCAAGAGACTTCATATACTTTAAAGCCCTCAATGAGTTTAAGATCCAATGAAAAGTGGAAAATTAATTGGTTAGTGATAAATTCCAAGTAATGAAATGCCTACTAAATTCCCAGAAAGAAATCTATGCAAAACTTCCTTTGCCTTGAAATACATCCACACACACACATCTTCCTTGAACTCCATGACAAGATATTATTTACTTTAGAATGGGGTTTTAGTTCAGTTCATTTTCACTTATTTAATGATCACTTAAGTCTGTCTAAGATTAAATCTAGCTATGATTCTCTGTAAATTGTGGTACGTAGATCAAATGAGTGTTGCATATGCATTTTTGCAATGCCATGATTGTTTAGTTAAACCAGTAACTTCTGATCAAGAAATATCTGACACCCAGAAAAAATAAAACCTAATGAATTTTTTAATAAGTCTTGATTAAATTGAGAATGAGTAGTCATTAAACTAGAAAGATAACATACATATGTTGAGAGAATATATCTTCACTTGAAACAATTACTTTCATGTAGTGGTTAGTACAAACATGAGACTGCCCAAGTTGGTTCCTGTTTTCTGCATCAGCTTTCAGAATAACATCAAGGAATTTGTAGTCTTCTCTATGTAAAACAAGGCCCTGTAAAACTATAAATTACTAAAACGATTACTTGGCAACAATGATCCAGAAGTTTAACACAGAACTGTAAATTATGTTTGAACTTCCTGAAGCTTTCTTTCTGCTAAAAATACTGAATCTGTGATGCTGCAGTAGTAAAATTTATTATTATTTTTTTTTTTGAACATGTATTTGTTATTTTATTTAATAAAGATCAAGGTTTCAGTTAACTAATGGCCTGATGGCAGCCATCCAAACTACCATTTACAGTTAAGGCCAATACTAAAAGAGTTGAAAAATTCAGTTATCTATAAATACGGCCTGTATAAACAAAGCCTTTTGGTAAGAGACACATTTACCTCTAGCTTAGTATAAACAAACAAACAAAAACATTTAAATAACTCATACTTACACCTTTAACTTTTTTTTTTTTTGCATAGTCCTGACTTCGTTGCACTTTCTTACATGCATAAAGATCAACACAATGCTTGTTTAAAAAAGCAAACAAATAAACAAAAATGAATATGCCTTTGTTTAAGCTTCTGTCATTAAATTTCTTAGATCCTTAAAGTTCTCACTCAACCCTGAGAAACCAAACAAGGGAGTGGATAAAAGGAAGGAAGGAAGGAGGGAAGGAGGGAGGGAGGGAGGGAGGGAGGGAGGGAGGAAGAAGAAGAAGAAGAAGAAAGAAAGAAAGAAAGAAAGAAAGAAAGAAAGAAAGAAAGAAAGAAAGAAAGAAAGAAAGAAAGAAAGAAAGAGAAAGAAAGAAAAAAAGAAAGAAAGAAGGAAAGAAAAGGAAAGAAGGAAAGGAAGGAAGGAAGGAAGGAAGAAAGAGAAAGAGAGAAGGAAAGAAAGGGAAAGAGGGAAAGAGGGAAAGAGGGAAAGAGGGAAAGAGAGAAAGAGAGAGAGAGAAAGAAAGAAGAAAGAAAGAAAGAAAGAAAGAAAGAAAGAAAGAAAGAAAGAAAGAGAAAGAAAGAGAAAAGAAAGAGAGAAAGAGAAAGAGAGAAAGAGAGAGAGAGAAAAAGAAAGAAAGAAAGAAAGAAAGAAAGAAAGAAAGAAAGAAAGAAAGAAAGAAAGAAAGAAAGAAAGAAAGAAAGAAGAAAGAAAAAAAGAAAGAAGAAAGAAAGAAAGAAAGAAAGAAAGAAAGAAAGAAAGAAAGAAAGAAAGAAAGAAAGAAAGAAAGAAAGAAAGAAAGAAAGAAAAAGAAAGAGAAGGAAAGAAAGAAGGAAAGAGAAAGAAAGAAAGAAGGAAGGAAAGAAAGAAAGAAGGAAGGAAGGAAGGAAAGAAAGAAAGAAGGAAAGAATAAGGAAAGAAAGAAAGAAAGCAGGAAAGAAAGAAAGAAAGGAAAAAAAAAAGAAAGAAAGAGAAAGAGAGAAGGATAGAAATAACAAAGCTTGTCCTAAACAATAAGATTAAATCCTACGTAACCTTCCCCCTAATAGTCATGCAATGTTTCACATTTGCCTCCACGTTACTGGGCAGACCACTCTCCTGGAAGACTGAAGTTTCAATTTTGGTTTGTTCCAGTGAGCCTGTAATTCGTTACTGCAATATGAAATTTCATTTCAGGAATATATCTCCTAAAAATAGAGTGTGTTACAGTCTGGCTTTCTGGGAAACCTACATCTTTAAATGCGCAGTATTGAAAATCTGGATATATGTTTCTGGAATTTGGATTTCATTGTTGTTTTTTGTTGTTTGTATGTTTTGGTTTGGATATGAGATTCAAGTTGCCTCTTACAGAAAACATCCAACTTTAGAAAATATGTTACAATTATTATTTTGACATGAAATTGTTTAAATTTCTTTGCTTATTTTTCATTCTCCCCAATCAACTTTGGGAGGAGAAACTTAAAGGTATTGTTTATTTGAATACTTAGATCTCAGGCTGTCAAAGCTTCTTGTCTGAAGTTTTTATTGCTTGTTTATATATCATGATGAAAATATGATCTTTAGTTGGATAGCACAGTTATTGCTAAGACATCACAGAATCACAAAATCATAGAATGGCTCAGGTTGGAAGAGACCTTAAAGATCATCTAGTACCAACCCCCCTGCCATGGGCAGGGATGCCACCCACTAGATCAGGTTGCCCAGGGCCTCATTTAACTTGGTCTTGAATACCTCCAGGGATGAGGCATCCACAACCTCTCTGGACAACCTGTTCCAGTGCCTCACCACCCTCTGAGTGAAGAATTTCCTCCTAATCTCTAATATAAAGCTCCCCTCTTTTAGTTTAAAACCATTCTCCATTGTCCTATCATTATCTGATTGAGTAAAGAGTAACTCTCCATCTTTTTTATAAGTCCCTTTTAAGTACTGAAAAGCCACAATGAGGTCATCCCGGAGTCTTCTTTACGCTGAACAGCCCCAGCTCTCTCAGCCTTTCTTCATAGGAGAGGTGCTCCAGCCCTTTCATCATCTTTGTGGCTCTCCTCTGGACCCGATATCTCTCGAAACATTGTTGTCTTCCAACTGATACCAAATACAGAGAAAGAGATTACTGTGAAACAATTGGCTTGAAAAAAAAAAAAAAAAAGAAAAAAAAAGCACAAAACCACAAGTATGCTATGCATTTCCTGCTTCATTCCATCATTTCCTGTTTCATTCCATAGCAGCAATTTACAATGCTCCACAGTTCTGTAATGCAGTGTTAGATATTTGTAGATTTATTGTTTGTTTGTTTTATTCTCCATTTACAGCGATTAAGACTAATGAAAGAATCTACTCCGCATTTCACTCCCTTTTCTGGTTTTTACTTTGTTTTGATAGTTATATTGCACTTATTGTCTGATGGACCTTGCATAAAATATCCACAATAACAGTATGCTTTAGTTTAACTTACATCTAGGGATCTTCTCTTAAAGGTCTGTTTTAATGTTTCCCATTTATTTGTTTTTATAACAGGACACTTTTAGCAAATCAGATGAAGTGAACAGCATTTGCTTTTCCCATTTCTTGTACAACTCATATTTCATGAGTAGATTAAACAGCTAATTACTTAACTCTGAAGTTGTGTTGCATAATTTCCACAGTAGATCTTTAATTAAATTATTTTCAATTATTATAAATGATGTATTGGTTCTTAAATATTCAATTAAGCTACACTATGATTAATTTCTCTGAAGGTATCTTGATTTAAATAGAAAAAAATCATTCTGAAGACAGCCTCTGTTAATAAGAACAGAAAATGATCAGATGTCAAATTAAATCTTTTGCAGAAAAAAAAAAAAATGGAAGAATGAATTTAAATAAATTAAAAATTGTACAAACTTCAGAAACCTAAAACTTCCCCTAGATTTTGGAAACCTAAGTGTATGTTTAGAAAGATTCCTTCAAGGACTGTTCTTCACTGTGAAAACACTCTTAGCTTTCATTTTGGGGCTACACCATCAAGAAACCAAGACAGTAAATGACAAACTTCAGAACAAGAAGATAAATGACTGGCTATGGTCAGATGTGTTCACCAGAATTGGAGCTCTCCACCGTATTAATATGGGTAGAACATAGAAAAATGTATTACAAAATCTGTTCAAATAGTACTGTTTCCGTATTTTATGAAAATCCAGGATGTATCTTTTCTCCTGATACAATTTGAGTTATGAAAAAAAAAAATAAGAACTCACTACTATCTTGCTGTTATAACTTGTTACTAGGGAGAAAAAATAAAAAAATAAAAGGCAACAGCAAAAACACCTAAAAGTAGAAATTTGTTTTCTGTAACCTCAGTTAAGTGGGAAGCCAGACCAAAGTCACAGTTAGTCTTTAAAGTCTCTTCTTTTTGGATGTAAGTATTTCAATTTCTATTGATACTGAAGGAAAAAAATAACTAAAAATTTGACCTTTTATGTCTGAGAAAGCATCAAATTTCAACCTGAGGCCCCTTTCAGCCTGAAAGATTTAGACTTTTATGGCAAAAAAAGATCATTTTTATCATTTAGTCTCATCTTCATGACAGAGAAGAGCAATTCCTTCATCCAGACCATAAATTCCATTCAAGCTAGTAAAACGTGGATTCACTGGGTCATTCATTTCATTCACTCCAACGAGTTCCATTTCATTTCACGAAACTAGAACAAAAAGTGTATCTGCTACCTAAAATTAAAAAAAATAAATAAATAAATAAATAATAAATAAATAAATAAATAAAATGTAATAGGAGCTACACAGATCACATCTCCCTGTAAGTACTTCTGGAACTTATTGTTACATGACCTGCTCAGAATTCTCTCTGGCAAGAATAGATGCAGCGGATAAAACTGCTTTAAATCCATTGATTTGTTACACGTTTAGGTCCACTAAGTTTAAACATGTTTTAAACACATTAAAATTAATGGGAATTAAATGCTGCTAAGTGTTTTGCTGATGGGGACATATTGGTGAACTGGGACCTAAGATACTTTTTCCTCTACACAATACTTAAAACATTTTTTAATGTAGATTAAAATCACAGTCCCTCAGAATACAATAGTAAAAAATTGGATATAAACTTGAACTGTTCCTGTTTTGTGATAATTCCCTTTTTTAATAAGTATAATTACTGCAAAAGCATTTCAAATTCAATATACAAAAAAAAAAAAAGAACATTAATAAAGCAACACTAATGTGATTAACATGGAACTGGCTCTGCCTTGTCTTATTGTGAGTTATGGGCAACAACACAAATCCATCCTGGCCTGCTAATTAGATGTTCAGTATGCTTAACAAAGCCTCAAGATTCCACGGTGAGATAAAACCAAACGTGAAAATAGTTCTGTTTACCCAAATTTTGTTTTCAGGTAAGTCAGCTGAAAACTGGAGAACTGGAGCTAAACCAACAATGTAATATGCACTAGTCAATCTTACCAGCCCTACTAGGAAAAATTTCTAACATCAATATGTGCTGTGTGTTTCTCCCCAGGTGGAGAAAGCTTGATGCAGAAGGAGCAGAGAAAATTGTTAATTCCTCTTCATAGAATCATAGAATCATTTAGGTTGGAAAAGACCCTTAAGATCATCAAGTTCAACTACCAACCTAACATTACCAAGTCCACCACTAAACATTATCCTTAAATGCTACTTCCACATGCCTCTTAAATACCTTCAGGGACACGACTCCACCACTTCCCTGGGCAGTTTGTTCCAATGACTAACCACCCTTTCCTTGAAGAAATTCTTCCTGACATCCAATATAAACTTCCCCTGACACAGCTTGAGGTCATGTCCTATCACTTGTCACCTGAGAAAAGAGATCTCCTCCCTAAATCCTTTCAGGTAGCTATAAAGAAAAATGAAGTCTCCCCTTAGACTCCTTTTCTCCAGACTAAAAAAACCCAGGTCTCTCAGCTGCTCCTCATATGCCTAGTCCCTTCACCAGCTTTGTTGCTGTTCTCTGAACGCTTTCAGCAACTCAATATCCTTCCTGTAATGAGGGGCCCCAAACTGAACACAGTTCTTGAGATGCAGTCTCACCTCAGTGCAAGGGGACAATCACTTCCCTAGTCCTGATGGCCATACTGTTTTTAATACAAGCCAGGAGGCCACTGGGCACACTGCTGGCACATGTTCACCTGGCTGTCAACCAACACCCTCAGGTACTTTACTGTATGGCAACTTTCTAGTCATTCTTTCCTATGCCCATACTGCTGCATGGGGTTATGACTGAAGTGCAGGAGCTGGCATTTAGCCTTGTTGAATGCCATACAGTTAGATGTGGTCCATCTATCCAGCCTATCAACCCTCCCACCTAACTTGGTGTCTGCAAACTTACTGAGTGTGCATGAAGATCACTGATAAAAATAATATTAAACAAAACTGGCCCCTGTACTGAACCCTAGTGAGCACCACTTGTGAACAGGCACCAATCGTATTTAACTCCATTCATAATGACCCTTTGGGCCCAGAAATCCAGACAGTTTTTTACCTAGTAAACAGTATATCAGTCCAAGCCATGAACAGCCATTTTCTCCAGACTACAAGAATGGAAAGTTTATGGTTGCAACAGCAATAGCTGTTCACGCAAAGAAGTTTTTTTTTTCTTTTGTCTAATGTGTGACGGAGTATCATAAACAAATCTGTATAAGGAACTTATTGCTGGAGAACCCATACATGAATAAATGTGTACTAATTTGTCACACAGAGAAATAGAGAAGGAAAATGTAAATAAATAAATAAATAAAAAAAAAAAGTCAGACTGATATATCACATATAAGAAAACTCTATGATAGTTTCCAGTCAATTTGTAAGCGTTAAGGAACAAAGATACTTTTAAGATATGTTACTATAGTGACAATTTTGTATTTTGCTTTCTAAATTCTTCCTTAGAAAGTTTCTCTCACTAAAACCACAATGAACAGAGAACAGCAGGAAAATCCATTGAACTCTTGTACCAGTACATGACAGAGTTTAGTGTAAAAGCATTTTGATCTCTCTTCTGTATATGAAAGAAAAAAGTTTTATTTTTTATTTGAGAATGCTACAGTATTGTTAAATAAATTATTAATGAATTTAAATTTCATAATAGAGCTTTAAGGTTTTCACATTTCTGGAATATTTAATACTAGAAGTTTGTGGGAAAGTTTGCCAGTTTAAGATCTTTGTTAAAGTTGATTTCTCAGTCTACGCTTTCAGTTGACTTTTTAAAAGGAGGCTAGTATTTATGAATACTTCTGGTTTTGATGCTCAACTTTATATGGCTTTCGAACTGGCCTATTAAGACTTCAGAGTTTCAATATCCAGATACATGAACTTACTTCAGCAGCCTAAACACATGTACCAAGTAACTTATGAGATGATCACCTACAAAAAAAGTAATCATTAGAGAAAAAAATGGACCTTTATTTTCTTTTTCCCCAAGAATAAAAACTTAAGCTACTGGATTTAGCACAGATACAAACATTTCTATAGATTAGTGTATATGTTACTGACAACAAAATGAAATATGACGTACTAGATGAAGTGTTATGACATTTTGATCCCCAACAATTGTACTATATTTAAGGAATAAAATTTCTAATATTTCCTAGAGTTTCCCCAATTAATGCATCACTTCTTGGGCAAAGAGAAAATGGCATTCTCATCTCAGATGACATGAGAATATTTGGTACTCCCGCATGCACTCTTTGGTGACACGTTCAGCAATATAAAGGACATATATTCACATAACTAAAATGTAGAATAGAAGATCAGGAGATATGATTTTTTTCCTTGCTTGTAAAAAGCTACTGGACCTTGGATAAGCTTACTGTAATACATTATCCTTCATTTGTTTTGCTCGGATATTCTAGGTCATTAAAAATGTGGTCTTTATATATATGTATTTGTATAGGTATAAATACCAGGATAGGAAGCTTGAGTACTAAGTTGTGTTTTTTTTGTTGTTGTTGCTTTTGTTTTTTGGAACATTGCCATCAGATGCTGTTTTCTTATCACAGAGGTTGCAGCCGAACTCTCCTTGTAACTTGAAAAGAAATCAAATTTAAAAGACATAGCAATAACATTCCATAATTAGAGATGTTAGTAATAAGTGGTTAGGAAGGTATAATGCATATGTACATATATATGTACACACATTCACAAATATTCACAAATACATTATTATGATTTGAAATTCTGGGGGCTCTGAGAAGCAGTAAGATATGCATGACAAAGAATGTATTAAGATTATCTTGAAGTGCCAGTGGAAGAAACATCCTCCCAATAATATGTCTTAGTGCTATTTAAAAGAAAATTAGCTATGTAAAATAAAATTAGCTATGCTACCATAGATGAGCAGGTTAACAGTGAAAGTGTACTTTGAGGGACAGTCCACAAAGTGGATGTATTAATAAACTGAAGAAAAAGAATTTTTTCTGGAAATATATATACATATATATATATATATATAAAGATGACAAAATTTAACCACAGGGAGAATACATCGAGGTTGACCATAACTAATTGCACAAGTTGGCTTCCTGTAAATTATACGTATAAAACAGTAAAACTCACATAACTGAGCTGCACAAGTTTTCTTTAGAATCAGGCATGCAGAATCTATCAGTCTAGTGTTCCATATTGATAAAAGCTAACTATTACTTTATTATCACTAAAGAAAAATACATATTCTACCACTATTTAGTCTGATAGCCTGCCCTTAAATCTTGGTTGCAATTTAGATGCAATACTAGGACATGTACTATGACATTTCCTTGGGTCCATGAGCTTTCTCTGTCCGCAAAGGTTGTGCCCTGGTCACAGCACACTGCAGCTCTATCTGAGCACTGCATCTGGGTTCACTGGATGCTGGCAGCAAGGCCCAGATATCTAGGGGCTGTCTATTTACCCTTAATGGCCCATATCCTGTCCTCCAGCCAGAGGCTGATATCCTGGCCTGGCCTCAGCCTGGCATTGTCTCTAGGGAGGTGCCCAGTACCCAGGCCTTGGGCTGCCCTGGTGCCAGACCCTGCCCTGATGGCTCCATGGCAAGACCCCACAGATCCCAGCACCCACGGAGCTTCCTGAACGCCTTGTGCCCAGACATTGTGTTCCTTTACCTTCTGACCATATTTTTTTCCAGAGTTTGAATGGAGATTTCTCTGGAGAAGACAGTAAGAGCTCGTCACTTGGCTGGACCAAATGCCATACAAATACATAAAATAATAACAGTCTAAACAAAGACTGCTAAGTTTAGTATATTTACTTCCTATTTTCTTCAATAAGTACAGCTATTTATAACAAATTTAAGTAGAGGGGAGTAAAACAAAAAATCAGGGAAAAATAAGATTTTGAACAGGCATGTGGCTTGAGGCTGACTGTGGTGACATCACCATGTATTCTGGGGTGAATAACATATTCTGGACTGAATCAGGTGCTTAAGAAATGATTTTTTTTCAAAAAAAATCATTTATCAAATGATTTATCAATATTTAATAATGGAATTCATAAAAATATTCAATAAAGTTAACAAAATAAATGTTCTAATAATCAGCACTTTGATCATAATTCAATATTTATGTACTTTATAATCTACATTTAATTGTAAATCAATATTTAATGATAAAATCAATGTAGCAATAATTTTAAAGAAATGAAAATAGTGCAAGTGCTGTATGTGTGACATCAACCTTAGATTATTATTAAATGCTGTTTTTTTTTTTTTTTTTTTATCATCCAAAACAACAACTACAACAACAAAAACACCCTACACTTTAATTAAAGATAAAAATAAAAATGCCTGGGGTCTGTGCCCAGGCAGTGGGACATGGTTGCCACTTTGCCCTTTGCAGGACCAAGTAGCCGGTAGCAAAATTGTGCACTTATCTTAGAGACACCTGGGGATGGGAGGGAGGTGTTAGAGCAAGGAAGAGAAAAGGTGGGGAGAGAGAGAGAGAAGTAGGGGAGGGGGAGGGAGAGAAAGAGAGGAGGGAGAAAAGGGGCAGAGGGAGGGAGAAAGAGGGGAGAGGATAGGGAAAGGAGGGGTCATGAAGGGAGGGAGGAGAGAGCAGGGGAGGGAAGAAGGAGGGAGAAGAAGGACAGCAAAGGAAAGAGCGTAAAAGAGAAGGAGAGAGAAGGAAAGGTACGCATGCGAACCCACAGAGGACACTGACAGGGCCAGTCACACAGCCTGTTACAGGCCAGGTGCTAACTTCAGCAGCACCCCTCCAGGCCTCACACACAACACAAGCACAGACAGCCCAGCCCCCTCCTGCCCTCGGGCTGGCACAGACATCAGCTCTCTGGTGCAGGCACACATACACCCCTCCAGGCCCACCAGCACATGCACACCGATGGGTGCCCTGAGCACCAGCAGGGCCCCTCTGCCCACCCAGCACCCCTGTCCTCATCCCAGCCCCTCTCACCCACCCCACAGGTCCCCTTCCTGCTGGCTGCTGCAGTGAATGCACACACACACACAGTTTGGGGCAGATACAGACACTGCCTGCAGCAACTGGCATTAGGTTGTGTGGTCTGTGGCCCTTCTCCAGCTGCCAGCAGAGCCCTGCACTCACCCCACTCAGCCCCATCCCTGAGCAGCTGGTTTGGGGAGAAACACACAGCTCCTTGCTCTGGGGGCTGGAGGCTGCAGACCCCTACCCATACCAGCAGCTAATGCTGAGACCCTACTGTCTCCAGTCACTGGCGGTCAGAGCGAGGGCACCCCTACCCTGTCTGACTCCAGGAGCTGGCACGCTCAGCCACAGCTAGGCTCATTGAGGCTCATTTCCTTCCACATACACAGGTCTTACCAGGAGCTGCACTGAGTCACTGCTGCACATATACACGTGGTATAGAGTAACAATACACAGGCAGACAGTTAAGAATGAATAAGACATAAGAAGACAGGACAGACCATGGTGATCAGGCACAAGGCTTAAGCCAGACAAGTCCCCATTTTATGTGCAACTGGTCCCTTTTATACATTTTTCTGTCTCCCCCCTGCCCTTGTTGCTCCTAGCTCACCCTTCTGCACTAATTACCTCATCAGTTTGCACAGTCCCACCACCCCCTCCAGCATTCCAGACCCTGAGGTCTCTAGGTTAAGATGGAACAAGAATATATAAGAAAACAGGACAGACTGCAGTGATCAGGAACAATGATCAACCAGACCAGTGTACCTACTGGCCCCATAGTCCAGTTTCTTCCCTCTTTGTTACTCCTTGCTCTCCCTTCCCTAACGGGTTTGTAGAGCTCCATAGCTCCCAGCATCCCTTCCAGCCCGCAGCCCCCCAGGCTCACAATCTTATAAGCTGCCAAGTCCAGGTTGATCTTCCTGGAAGTTGGACCTGTACTTTACTGATAGCCCATCAATTAGCATGACTGGGGGATTTGTTTCTTGTCATTGTCTTCAAGTCTGTGGTGTCAGGTGTGTGCCTCTGTCATATTTTGTTTGTGGTTTATCTTTTTTTCCGTTAGTTTCCAAATTGATAAAGTACCCATTCAGATAATTTGCTGGAATAAATACTCTCACACTCTTCCCTACCCTCATAAATGAGCGTGACTGACCAGGCTTTGTTCCCATCACTGCCTCCCTTATCATTTTTCTGTCAGGTTTGTGTCCCTTTATGTTCTGGTTTATGTCTTCCTCCCTGTCAGTATCCCAAATTATAATTTGGTTGCAATATGTAAAGCACCTATCACCATATTGATAAACACTCTCTGGAACCACTCTGATGGCAGGGGTAAGAACACGAGTTGGCCTGTTAGTACCTCAGCACTTCTGTTTCCAAACAATTAAAAAAAAAAAAAAAGCCACAGGACACTGCTACTCCATCAGGTTCTTTTCAAGAAAATAAAGTTGTAATCACCCAACCACACTAGGTTCAAACAAGATATACATAGCTGTAGGTGCATTTTAGCTTGTTTTATTTTTTTAGATGAAAAAGTCTTCTCATCTTTCCTCTTCATAATCATGATACCTATTTTTGTTGTTGTTGTTATTGTTGTTTGTTTGTCTGTTTGTTCTTCTCATTCTCTGTTCTTTTGTATGTTCCGCTCGTACAATTCCCTGCTTCCCCAAAGTCTTACATCCTTTGGCAACAATTTACATTTTATTTTATTTTATTTTATTTTTCCTAGAGATATACTAGTACTGTCTGTTTCAGCAATTTCTGTAGTATTTTTGCTTTGGGTAGCTATTTTGACTGGGGAAAATATCAGGTTTCACATGAAATATGCCTCATATTTATTCTAAATGAAAGTTGCAGTTTTTCCTACTGGCTTAAAAATGCTTCAGCCAGCGTCATCCATTTTTCCAGCACAGTGATATTCTTTTAAAGAGACATGTAATTGTGTTGAATTTTGAAAGCATTGTAAGTTATGCACAATCAACAAAGCTATTATGTGACACTGCAGAGTGTACGACTAATGAAACACTAATCACCAGACCTTATCATTTTAGCTGAAGTTCTAATTTAATAATACAGTTTCATATTCCCTAGAGACTTCTAACATTTATTTGTCATGCCAATTTCCATTACCTAATCCAAAATAATTGAGTTGATTCTCCTACATTATACTAATAGCATTCTGGAAAGGTCTACAGTTTCAAAAGTGTTATGACAATGTACACATATACATCACATTAATATGTACACAATGTAGTATACCTAATTAGCAAAGGTTTTTAGAATTTATAATTTAACCTTGCAGATGTATCCTGCTGTGACCAGGCCACAGATTCAATTGGTTTCTTATCCCCATAGGGCAAAGAATACATGAAGAGCACTGGATTTTCATCTACTCTATTCACTTCAGATAGTTGCTCGCTTATATGACTTTCATTCTCTTCATGCTCCACTTCTGAAGCTCAGTTCAATTTGAAATTTAAGACTTTATTTCACAGTCATAAAATCAGTGGCAAGGATCCATAACTATTATGAAAATATTTCATAAATATTGCAGGACTTGCCTTAACTGGCAAAAAAAAAAAAGAAAAAAAAAAGAAAAAAAAAGTCTTGCTGATAGAATCCTCTTTTTATGCAACTCCCGCCTCTGTTGGATCAAGGAGGGAGACAGAAGTGATTGTTGGTGAGGAAGGTTGGCTGTAGTTTGTTCTGAAAACACAGATGACTGATCTGGACCCCCTCACCTGCCACACACATCTTGAAAACAGAATAGGAATCATTTCTAAGCACTCTTGATAGTACTTTCCATTCTAATATTAATGCCCAGAACATTTTGCTGAAGGAACTGGTACAAGGCAATAAACATGAAAAAATCAGTAGTAATAAATTTACCATTTCTATTCAAGCACGTCATTATATTTTTGCTCTAGTTTTAAGTAGTAAGCTTCATTCTTGATGAGTGGTTATATTACTAGCCCTTTCCATTTATTTATTTATTTATTTATTTTCCCATGCTGCAATATACTCATTCACTCTCTATTAAATAGGGATAAATAATCTGAACATTCCATGTGATCCTTCTTCACCATCTACGTGAATTTCGTTCCCGCCTACTGTTCATGTATTTGTTAGAATCTTACCCAGTGTAACATAAGAAGTTTTTAATAAATGCTCTCTGTAGCTTGAAGAGGACATCTAAATGCCACCTCAAGCTGTACCATGTATTGTTGAGTGCCTCTAGGATACCTGCTAAATCACCAGGATTACAAGATTTTTAGAGCTCTAGCCTATTCACAAAACAAAATATCCAGTTTATTTTGTCTTTATTTCACTTAATATCTCTACATAGGCTTTTGTGTTTAAATTTATTAAGTGATAGATCTGATAGATTCTTCACAAGACCATTGATGCAGGTGTCCTTCTTATTACCAGACAGTGACAGTAGTATGTAAGTTATCCAAAGCTCAAAACATAAATCAGTTTTGCTCAGAACTTTCTTACAGTTAAACATGTCTAATAACTGAAATGCAAATGATGTCTCATTCAGTCGTTCCCTTTGCTTCCAAAAATAAGATGCCTGAAGAAATTTCTCTTGCTAGTGATGCATCTTCCTGCTCACCAAACAAGTTGTCAAAAGTATTATACAAAGTTTCTGTTTACATTGATAAAATTAGATCCTTTTCAGTCTAGTGAACTCTATCTCCAGATCAGTCTGTTCACAGAAGTACTTTAATTCAGTGAGGTCATGGACATGAGCATTAAGAACAGGTAAGAATGCCTTGCAGAAATGGGCAAGAGGGCTTACACTTTTCAGGACTGGGGTCTTGAACAGAGATCTTCTAGTACCAATGAACCTTTAAAAAAGCTTTTGTTTGGTTGGTCGTATGTTTTCCTAAATGGACAGGTGATAAATCAGTTTATTTGATTAATATTATATCAATAATTACACCGATACTTTATATTTTATAATCATTGTTCAGCTTTTGGCATGATATGTTCATAAAATGTAAATTCCACAAAAATGTAGGGAAAAATAATAATAATAAAAAAGAAAGCTTTTTCTTCTGTTAACAGCTATCAACTGCCTCAGCTGATTGTTTACTTGCATTTTGAGTAATTCAGAGGAATAAAATACTAGAGTTCATATAATAGAAATCAATTCTCTCCCTGTTCTATTCACACTGTTTTGCTTAGGTAGTACTGGACTGTTTTCCTGCATAATTCAGCTTTTCATTACCTAGTATTTTCTACAGCTCTAACTGATCTTAAGTTCAAGGAAAAGAGAATGAAAATACATGATGTTCAGACATCATTTCACCTAACATTTTTGTTTCCACTTGTCAGAAATTTTAGAGGTTAAATCCAACATACTTATGTTTAGTAGAACAGGTCATTGATTGTAAACTGGTGCATGATAACAAATCTGTACTTCTTTTATCTGTTCTGGCCATACTTATTTCTCACATGAAAAGGTGCAATTTATCAGACACAGGAGGGGTGAATTTGGCTGTTAGATTTTGTAATGACTTCTCTTTAGATTTCTTTAGAACGAAACCATTATGACATAACTATGTAATCAGATAAACTGTTTCCAAAGGAATTGCTTGTGCTTATTATTTTCTCAACTTTCTACATGTGTTTTTGTTGCATCAAAGTCTGATCACCCAGGTATTGGTAGTGATCTGTACAAAATACTTTTGTTGATAGCAGGTATGATAGGAATTACCATGTCTAGGCATTATTTTTGTGTACACAAATTCCTGTAGAGTGGAATACAAAAGCTTATATTCCTTTGTCCCAAACCCACAGACTATCTTCTCCTCTGTGTCCTGTTGAAGAGAGGAGTGAGAGAGCAGCTAGGTGGGTGTCTGACAAGTGTATCAGTCCTTTAATTGATTCAGCTACTTCCATAGCTTCTGCTTGAATAAAAAGAAATGAACAGACATGTTTGTAAACATTTATAAACCTCTGTATTAACTAGGATTAAGCTCTCTTGAGTTAAGCATGTTAGCAGCTTTTAAGGAAATACAAAAATCTCTACATGTCCATTACAGGGTCTTAACATTTTAAGAGATAAAATAATGATGACCAGAATGATGACTCTCATTTGTTTTTCTTCACTGTCCATTGGGGAGAAATTGTTTTTTTTCCCCAGTCATGATTTCCTGAAAGACGACTATGGACATCAGGTGTGTAGATACAAATGCAGAAATAAGAAAGCTCACAGAAGATGTTTTATAAAAAAGGATTTTTTAGTCTTTCCTCACTTCAGTATCCCAGCTTAAATGTTGAAACTGTCAATGAAAAATTTCTTAACTTATAAATCAGCTCTTAGGCTGTTCATGAACTAAGAAAATAACCTTGCCACACAAATGTTATCAGCAATGAAAAGCAGGATTTTTGTTTGTTTTCTTGAAGACCACTATTAGTGTTTGAAATTTAGATGCTCTATACTGCTATATTATATCTAGATAGAGCTATCATAAACTAGAGAAATTAGCTGAATTGCAGTGAATAAAAACAGGTGTTATATTACTCATATTTATTTTTATTATTATTTTGACCCACTTGACTTGACAGCTTGTCAGTCAGTTACATTCCTCTTGATATCTTTTAGATTTTCCATACAACTTACATTGCATTTTTTTTAGAATCTAAAGTCACTTTAGAACTGAAGGATGATATGATCCACTGTGATATCAGTGACATGAGTGTAGGTTATACTGTGATTTTGTCAGTGGAGTGTTTGATCTGTTACGCTATCTAAGCAGTAAAGGAAAATTCTCTTTACTTTAAAATACTTGTTGTATTTTGTATATGCTCAAATCACTACTCTTTCTCTAATTTTGGATAGTTTTTCTGATTTTCTTTCTCATAACCAAGTATTTCAAATTTTGCTTATCTTGTCTGTGTTTTAGTCAGCAGATAAATATAAATTGCAGTATTTTGTCTCCAGATAATAGTTTATATCAATCTCCATCTTAAAAGCAGTGAAAATTAAATTTTTCAAATTGATATTTCTTCCTACTATTCTATAGTGAAGATAGATTACTGTAAATGTGCATTCACTCTATAAGTATAGTGCATATGTTTCTCTGTAAAAAGTTTATGGAAAAGTCTTTGAAATTTAAGAAATTTTATAATCTTTCTTCAGGATTTTTTTTTCTTCTAAACAAGAAACAGAGCAAGAAAAGAGAGTTCTCTAGATGTGAATATTTTCATTTTACTCCCTTTTTGTCTTCTTTGTGCTTCACTTCTATAGGTTAAATCCTGAAAATGAGAAATCTTACTCAAGCCAGAATGTTCCCCCAACATATTTTATGTGGAAAAATATATTTATTTTAATTAAAACTTTGTACCTTTTGTAGAAGGCAAAAGCATAAAAAGGTGAATACCAGCACTGAAAATCTATAAGCTATAAACAAGAAGATGAGCTGATGTAACATGGAATTTATATTTTCTTATATTTAGAAGGAAAAATATGCACATGGTGAAGATGCACAATAACTTTTACCAGAGAATGATTTTAAGTGGTTACCTATATATATATATATTTTTTTTTTTCTTCTAAAAATTCTATTGAAAAACTTACTTATCAGCAAACACTTACTCAAAGGTTGAACAGCCCTTAATTTCTACCCCAAGAGTGATCTCTGAGGTCTTTAAGTAATATATTGATATTTTACTGGCTCTGAGAACTTCTCTGCTGTAATTTCTTTCTAGAATAATCCAAATTCCTAACTCAATTACCACATTTAAAGCCTGTGTTTGTTCAAGAGTCATCAGATGTCATGCTGTCCACTGCAGAAGACTGAATCACAGAATCAAAGAATAGCTGAGGTTGGAAGGGACCTCGAAAGATCATCTAGTCCAACCTCCCTGCTGAGCAGGATCACCTAGAGCACGTTGCGCAGGATGGCACCCAGTCAGGTTTTGAATACCCCTAAAGAAGGAGACTCCACAAGCTCTCCAGGCAACCTGTTCCAGTGCTCTGTCACCCTCACAGTAAAGAAGGGCCCTCTCATATTCAGACGGAACTTCCTGTGCTTCAGTTTGTGCCCACTGCCCGTTGTCCTCTCACTGGGCACAACTGAAAAGAGACTGGCTCCATCCTCTTGGCACCCTTCCCTCAGGTATTTATACACATTGATGAGGTCCCCTCTCAGTCTTCTCTTTTCCAGGCTAAACAGGACCAGTTCTCTCAGCCTGTCCTCATAAGACAGGTACTCCGGTCCTCTAATCATCTTAGTAGCACTTCTCTGGACTTGCTCCAGTAGTTCTGTGTCCCTCTTGTACTGGGGAGCCCAGAACTGGACACAATACTCCAGGTGTGACCTCTCCAGGGCTGAGTAGAGAGGGAGGATCACCTCCCTTGACCTGCTGGCAACACTCTTCTGAATGCTCCCAAGGATACAGTTGGCCTTCTTGGCCACAAGGGCATATTGCTGACTCGTGGTCACCCTGCTGTCCACCAGGACTCCCAGGTCCCTCTCTGCAGAGCTGCTCTCCAGCTGGTCATCCTCAGCCTGTACTGGTGCTTGGGGTTATTCCTCCCTAGGTGCAGGACCCTGAACTTGCCCTTGCTGAACTTCATGAGGTTCCTCTCAGCCCATTCCTCCAGCCTGTCAAGGTCCCTCTGAATAGCAGCACAGCCCTCTGGGGTATCAGCCACTCCTCCGAGCTTTGTGTTGTTAGCAAACTTGCTGAGGGCGCACTTTGTTCCATCATCCAAGTCACTGATGAATAAGTTGAACAAGACTGGACCCAGTACTGACCCCTGAGAGACACTGCTGACTACTGGCCTCCAACTAGACTTCACACCACTAAGCACGACCCTCTGAGCTCTGCCATCCAACCAATTATCAATCCACCTCACTGTCCACTCATCAAGATCACACTTCCTGAGCTTATCTATGAGGATGTTATGGGAGACAGTGTCAAAAGCCTTGCTGAAGTCAAGGGAGACCACATCCACTGCTCTCCTCTCATCCGTGCAGCTAGTCATCTCATCACAGAAGGATATCAGGCTGGGTAAGCATGATTTCCCCTTGGTGAATCCATGCTGACTATTCCTGATAACCTTCTTATCCTCCACATGCTTGGAGATGACCTCCAGGATGAGCTGTTCTATCACCTTTCTAGGGATGGAGGTGAGGATGACTGGCCTGTACTTGCCAGGGTCCTCCTTCTTGCCCTTTTTGAAGACTGGCATCACATTATCTCTCTTGTAGTCCACAGGCACCTTCCCAGTTCTCCACGACCTTTCAAAGATGATGTAGAGTGGCCTAGCAATGACATGGGCCAGCTCCCTCAGCACCTGTGGGTGCATTCCATTGGGGCCCATGGATCTGTGGATGTCGGGTTTGCTTAGATGATCTCTGACCTGATCCTCTTCGACCAAGGGAAAATCCTCCTTTCTCTGGATTTCCTCTCTTGTCTCCAGTGTCTGAGATTTCCGAGGACTGATCTTAGCAGGAAAGACTGAAGCAAAAATAACATTCAGCAACTGTGCCTCCTCTGTATCATTTGTCATCAGGGCACCTGCCCCATTCAGCAGTGGGCCGATATTTTCCCCAGTCTTCCTTTTTCTACTGATGTATTTGTATTCCCCTTCTTGTTGTCCTTGACATTCCTTGCCAAATCTAATTCCAAATGGCCCTTGGCCTTCATTGTCACCATCCCATGTACTCTGACAGTGTCCCTATATTCCTCCCAAGTGGCCTGCCCCTTTCTCCACATTCTGTACAATTCCTTCTTCTGCCTGAGTTTTGCCAGGAGCATCCTGCTCATCCATGCAGGTCTCCTGCCCCCTTTACTTCCTTTCTTACTCATAAAGATGCACTGATCCTGAGCTTGGAGGAAGTGATGCTTGAATATTGGCCAGCTGTCTTGGACCCCCCTTTCTTCCAGGGCCCTAACACATGGAATTCTTCCAGGTAGGTCCCTGAAGAGGCCGAATTTTTCTCTCCTGAAGTACAGGACTGCAATCCTACTTTTTGCCCTGTTGCCCCCTCACAAGTTCCTGAACTCCACCATATCATAGTCATTGCAGTCAAGGCAGCCCCCAACCATCACATCTCCAACTAGTCCTTCCTCATTCGTTAACACAAGATTCAGTAGCACACCTCTCCTTGTTGGCTTCTCCACCACCTGTGTCAACAAGTTGTCATCAGTGCACTACAGGAACCTCCTGGACTGTTTGTGCCTAGCTGTGTGGTCTTCCCAGTAGATATCAGAGTGCCTGAAGCCCCCCATGAGAACCAGGGCTTGTGACTGAGAGGCTACTTCAAGCTCTCTGAAGAAAGCTTCGTCTACCTTCTCTTCCTGATCAAGTGGCCTTTAGCAAACACCCACAACTGTGTCAGCCATGGTAGCCTGCCTGTTAATCCTTACCCATATGCTCTCAGCTCACTCTTCACCCACTCCTAAGCAGAGCTCCATGCATTCCAGTTGCTCTCTCACATAAAGAGCAACTCCACCATCTCGCCTTCCTGGCTGGTCTTTTCTAAAAACTTTTGAAGAGAAACACATACATAAAGTGGATGATGGGTTTCATAGAGTCATGCTATTTGGGTATATAATAGTGGTAGAGAGAAAGACATAGCGATATCAATTTGAAAAAAATTTCCTTTGGAATATAACCAGAAGTACTATTTACTCTCAGAACAGAAGCAAACTCTTAGTGACTTCATATTTATACAGACTGCATTTTGAAAATTCATGTCTTAAGAGTCAAGCTGGAAACTGCTGTTACAAGAAACCAAAACTGTATATTATGCAGTGACGTTGAAAAAAACAAACAAAAAAAAAAAAAGAGTGAAAAAAATGTGAAATGTCTTAAGTATTCAGCTATGGCTAGACACTTTAAGAAAAAAAATCTATTGTCTGTAGATTGAGGGGGAAGGAGTAGTAAATTTTTTTCTGAAGTTATTCTAATTACTTGAAAGTGGATGAAATAAGTGTGGATATTAATTTTTAATTAACTACCAGAACTGTAAAGGATTTACTAATGACATTCTCATTGAAGAAAATGTTGCACCATTCATCCAACTTTGCTTTAACTGTGTGGTGAATTAGAAATAACTCAATTTCCCCTTTAAGAACATGCTCATGTCTCATTCATCATATCTAATACATTCTAATTTGTTTCAAATTTTCTACAGTAAGAAGACCACGGGTTACATATATTGCTTCAGGTTGGAGGAGATCTTACAAGACCCATAGTCCAACCTCCTGCTCAAAGCAGCATTGACAATTAATAAAGTCCATGATGCTCAAAGCTTTATGTTTTTGGGTACTGAAAATTTCCAAGGACAGAGACTGACAACTCCTCAAAGCAACTTGTTCCCCTACTCAGTTGTTCTCATTGTGAATATTTTTTTTGAACTGTCAGGTCACAACCTCTAGTTTTACAGTATGACCATTGTTTCTTCTCCTTATGCACCACCTTAAACAGCCTGGATATATATCTTCAATAATTCCTTCTTAGGTAATGGGGTCTGCTATGAATTCTACCTCTTTGATCAGAAGGTGTCTCTTGTCCACTGTGAACAAGCCACATTTTCTCAACCTTATCTCATGTTGGATGTGATATAGACCATTACCATGCTGATAGCCCTGGGAGGGACACTCTCAAGACTGCCAACACCTTTCTGTTACTTGGGAGCCCCAAACTAGTCAACTAATGAGTGATGAATAATGAGGAATACGCAATCAGTAGATTGATTCTCTTGATCTACCGCATAACCTGTATCCTGATGACATAGGTTAAGTATGCTTTATCCTTCCTTGCTACCAAGGCACACTGCTAACTCACATCCATGTCACTCTTGCACTCGGGAGACCAGAGCTGGACACAGTACTCCAGGTGCGGCCTCACCATGGATGAGTAGAGGGAAAGGATCACCTCCCTCAACCTGCTGGCAATACTTTGCCTAACGCAGCCCACAATACTGTTAACCTTCTTTGCACCAAGGGCATATTGGTCTCACATTCAAGTTGGTGTCCAGCAGGAACCTCACAGGTTCTTTTCTGCAAAACTGCTTTCCAGCTGGGCAGCCCTCAGCACGTACTCGTGCCTGGCCAGTGGAAGGACTTTGCTCTTCTCTTTGTTGAACTTTATGAGGTTCCTGCCAGCCCATTTCTCCAGCTTGTCAAATTTC
Organism: Anser cygnoides; assembly: GCF_040182565.1. Classification (NCBI taxonomy): domain Eukaryota; kingdom Metazoa; phylum Chordata; class Aves; order Anseriformes; family Anatidae; genus Anser; species Anser cygnoides. Next base: position 164,732,058 of record NC_089873.1, on the reverse strand, counting down.
ATCTGGATGGCAGCACAATCCTCTGACATGTCAGTCACCGATCCCATTTATGTGCCATCAGCACACGTGCTGAGGGTGCCATCCTCCCTGATGCCCCACCAGCCGATGAAGATGTTGAACAGGATTGGACTCAATATTGACCCTTGTAGTACACTACTAGTTATTGGCCTCCACTTAGAGTTTGCACCACTCATCACTACCCTCCGGGCCTGGCCATTCAGCCAATTTTCAATCCAGCTCATTTTCTGCTTATTCAGCCCATACATCAACAACATAAGTTCAAGGATCTTATGGGAGACAGTGTCAAGGCCAACTGAAGTCCAGATAGATAATATCCACTGCTCTCCCCTCATCTACCTGTATTGGGTTTATATGGGAAGGTTTTGGTAGCAGGGGGGCTGCAGGGGTGGCCTCTGTGAGAAGAATCCAGAAATTGCCCCAAGTTAGATAAGAGCCAGTTTCATCTGGCTCCAAAAGTGACCAGCTGCTGGCCAAAGCTTAGCCAATAAGTGATGTCTTTTGTGCCACCGTGAGAGCAGATTTAAAAAAGGAGAAAAAAAAAAAAAAAAGACTTCTGTGTAACAGCAACTAGGATAGTGAGGAGTGAGAAACAACCCTGAAGACACCAAGGTCTGAAGAAGGAGGGGGAGGAGTTGCTCCAGGTTCCAGAGCAGAAGTTCCCCTGTGACCTGTGAAGAGGCCCCTGGTGGAGCAGGCTGTCCCCCTGCAGCCCATGGTGAACCACAATGGAGCAGATTTCCATGATGTAGACTATAGAGGAGCCCACGGTGGAGCAGGTGGATCTGAGGGGCGCTGCTGCCCACGGGGGACCCATGTTAGAGCAGTTTGCTTCTGTTGGATGGACCCCATGATACAGACCCATATTGAAGCAGTTCTTGAAGAGCTGGTGCTAGATGGAGACCCATGCAGGACCAGTTCAGGAAGGATGGCATCCGATGGGAGGGACCCGATGTTGGAGCAGGGGCAGAGGGTGACCTTGAAGGAGCAGAGGAGACGAAGCATTATGGACTGACCACAGCCCCCATTCCCCATTCCCCTGTGCTGCTCAGGGGAGGATTTAGAAGATGGTGGATTGCGGGAAGGTGTTGTTAATTTGCTTTTAGTTTCTTACTATTCTAGCATGTTAGTAATAGGTAATAAATTTTATTATTCTCCCTATGCTGAGTGTGTTTTGCCCATGATGATAATTATTGAGTGATCTTGTCTTGTCCTTATTTCAACCCTTGAACCTTTTCCATTGAATTTTCTCTCCCTTTCCCTTTGAGGAGGGGGAGTGAAAGAGTGGTTGTGGTGAAGTTCAGCTGCCCAGCTGGGTAAAACTACCAGCACTGTCACACTGACTACTCACAAACAGTGTCTTGTTCTTCATGTCCAAATCTGGAAATGGTTTCTGGGATTAGTTGTTCTGTGACCTTCCCAGGAATTAAGGTGAGGCTGACTGGCCTGTAATTTGTCTCACAGCACTAATGCAAGTGTAGGGCCAACTTTAAACCTGTGAGCTTTAAGCTTAATGTTTGGGTGGCTCTTTACAAAGCTATACTTTCTTTTTGCCCCCTTCTGATTCTGACCTTTGTGGGCTGAATCTTATATCATACCAAAATATTGAATAACTGGTAGGAGAACAGAGACAGACAAAAATGATAAACTCTGTAAAGGTTTACAAATCCTTTCAAGACATTTTCTTTTATTTATTATTTCACTGCAAGTTGAAGAGCCTAAGTTTAGACACATGCTAATATGGCTCTCCTGCTTCTGAATTCAGTTTTACCTCCTTCATCTATGGTCGCACTGTCCTTCTGCATGGCACTATAGTGTAACATTTGCATCTAAAAGAAAATTGAGGGTTTTCTGTAGTGTGGGAACTACATTTTTTTACTATACTTTTCATTTATTTGAGTATCTATCAGTTCTAATTTTCATCATGATTGAAGGCTGCAAAATCCTCCTGTTAGTATGTTAGATTTCTTAAAATTCTGTCACAATAACCTTGGAAGTTCTTATGTAGAAAGTTATCCTTAATGTTATTTAAACAACAGAAACATAAATAATATTAACAGAATGTCTCTAATAAGTATCTTTAACGAGCAAGTATGTCACAATCTTGTCAGAGTAATTTTACTGTTCTAAGAATCTTCCAAACCATATATTTTTTATAAACTGGTATTCTATTCAATTGTTGTACATAAATAGATTACAATGATGGAAGCTAAAGGGAGTTACAAATGCCTGTGGTAAGTAAGGAATTGCTTTAGTCTACAAACATGGAAGACAGTGTCAGAGGTGAGCTAATGAACCTTATGGTCTAAATGTTCATGTTTCCCCCACACTTTTTATGCTAAAGCTTTGCAAATAAATTATGAATAACATTAATCATGTAAGCATGAAACCTGATGGCATCTATTGAAGATATTGAGCGGTAGTCATGGTGCACTGAATCTGTGTCAGATCACATACTTTTACTCAGTGGAGCTTATTAAAATGCCAGTAAAACAAATCATTAAGCTAATGTTAATTATTGTTTAAGCAAAAAATTAGCCCAGCAGGTGACCAGTTTATCTGCTGGAGCTGAATATCAGCTTAATTCCAGCCTCAAGTCTTTTTCTTGCAATTAGATTATAAAAATAATTTTAACTAAGTATAACAAAATTGTTAAGCTTCATTAATGCTTATTAATAGCTATAGTCTATGTTTGATCTCCATACAAAATAAATTGAAATCTCTGCATAGAATTGTAATGACTTGGGCTTTCTGTAAATATAATAAAGGATGAGTTGGGATTTCATATTTTGGAGAGAAGAACAAAATTAAGTGAAGCAAAATGGATCTGAAAAGCCTTACTGGAGACTGTAAAGTAACTAGCAAAGTAATTTGAATATTTGTTAAAAGGAAGAGAAGTGAACAAATAACCTTCCTGAAATTGCTGTACTTGTAGCAGAAAGCTTCCCCCCACCTCTCCCCAGCAAGAAAATTAAAGGCCTGTAGAACACAGTCGAGAACTGTCTGTATAACTCACATGCTTTGTATTAACATGACCCCTTTTCTGATTTAATCAGAGAACCAGGGGAGGGAAAAGTTGCAAATACTGGAATCAAAGACATCTCTGCTCATGCTTATTTGTCATTAGTATCTGTTGTAGTTTTTAGATGCTGATAGGTGCTGTTCCAGTAAAAGCTCTTAAGAGCTCATGTGTTATTGCCAGGTAGAGGTCACCGAATAATGATAACCAGAGAGACAGCTGGTTAGACAGTAATCTCCATTTCCAGCATCCATGTTCACTATAGAGGGAATTGCTACACAGCTCCTTTAAAAAAAAAGGGACTAAAAGCAGCCTTTCAAAGAGACAGAGCTGTTACATCCTTATGTAACTTCAGCTGTAGTTGCAAGGAGAGAATTCCTTATAGAAGGACAACACCACAGAAATAAAGAGAACGGTTGCCTATTTCAGTTTCAACTGCCAAACGGTTTTTGAGTTGTGGATTGAAATGCTTCTTAGAGACTGATTTGGTTTGATTTTAAGTTTTGTCATGTTTAAAAGACTCTCCAAATGAAGTACCAAAGGTAATATGTCTGCAGATATTCACTAAAGTATGTATTTTTCACTATAATGCATGGATGCAGAAATATTGGAGATGCTCTCAAGTTGCACCAGAAAAGGCTTATATAGGATATTAAGAATTTATTCACAGAGAGAGTGGTCAAGCATTGGAACTGGCTGCCCAGGGATGTAGTGGTGTCCCCATCTCCCCATCCTTGGGGGTATTTAGAAGATGTGTGGCTGTAGCACCAAGAGACACTAAGTGATGGGAATCAGTAGATCAGGCTGTTCTAGTTAGATTCTGGGGGCTAAAGCAGATAGGTTCAGCCCAGCAAGGATCAGACAAGAGCTATGCATGTGTATAAAGCAAGCAAGATATTTGGAGATGTCAAATACACTCACACACACACACTTGAGCAGCGATAGAAAAACCAAAGAATTGACTTATGGGTTAGCTTGTTAACATACCGACCGACCCCAGGGTGATGACAGAAGTACTGACTAGCGCGATGCTCTTCCCAGTCATTGATGTTGTAGATACTTAGCCAGGTCATGGTCTGCATCCCGTCGGTATGGTAGGCATCAACATCTTGCAGGCGTTCCCGTGGAGGCAACGTTGACCTCAGTTTATGTTCCTGCTTTGCCAATGCAGAGCAACTTGCCCTGTTTTTAAGTTTTGCCCCTGCATGCTCCCAGTCCTGGAGCAGTGCATGATTGCCTGCCCCAGCCTCAGGGGAGAACTCAGCAATCCTTGATAGGCTACTGTGATCACGCACAGCTGCATGGCCAGCACGTGCTGTGCAGATGGCAGTATTGTCTCATGCCATATGACTTGTGGCCTGGTGCCAAATCACTGAGCAACCAATATGTATATTTGCAACGTCAGAGTTTCACCTTGCTAGTCTTACAACAATGCCTGTTTCACATCAGACCAAACCTAACAGTTTTTAACCCTAACACGCAGGCTGATGGTTGCACTTGGTGATATTGAAGGACTTTTCCAATATTTATGATTCTATGATTCTATAACTGATATTTTCTAATGTGGTATCTGAAAATTACCTATACTGTTCAAAGTATAATGTGGAGTGTTTACAAACTTTTCAATATTGATATATTCTGTTTTGTTGTTCTTTTTTTTTTTCCTTTTGTTTTCCCTCGTTGTTGTTGTTTCTTTTTTTTTTTTTTTCCCTTGAGAAATTAGAATATTTCTGTCCTTGGATATTTACTAGGCCTTTGTGAATATTTACTAAGCTTTTATCTAAAAAATAAACAACTTTGCTATGTATTATTTGTTTAATAAGCAACCTAGCTTGGAGAAGAAAAGTCTGAAAGGAGATCTTATCAATGTCTGTAAATATCTGAAGGGAAGGTGTCAAGAGAATGGGACCAGACTCTTTTCAGTGGTGCCCAGCGACTGAACAAGAGACAATGGGCGCAAACTGAAACACAGGAAGTTTTGGCTGAATATGAGGAAACTGTAAGGGTGACAGAGCATTGGAACAGGTTTTCCAGAGAGGTTGTGGAGTCTCCTTCTCTGGAGATATTCAAAACCCACCTGGATGCCATTCTGTTCAATATGCTCTGCTTGATTGGGGGTTAGACTAGATGATCTCCAGAAGTCCCTTCCAACCTCAGCCATTCTGTGATTCTGTGTACCCCCAATACCCATCCTGCAGTGTTGTGCAATATTTCCTGAAAATTTTGAGCTGACAAACTCTTGGAATGTATTTCAGCAAAGACATGTAATGCACATTAAAATGAGGAACAACAGTAATTTTTAATATTGCTTCAGCATTTGATGTTGCAAAACCAGCTTCATAGAAATCTTGATATTTAGAGCATAGAATCCACATGAGGTTCTTAGTGCCATAGCACTTATATAGGTTATCTAGCAAGCCTCATATCTGCTTAGAAAGCAGTTCCTTTTTTTTTTTTTTTTTTTCTTGTGAAGAAAATAAAGCATATTAAAATGTACTTGGGCTTACAGATTTACAGTATCTTCACAGCATACTTAAACTTCATATCATACCTATAATTCAGAGGCAAAAAAGGTATTTCTCATACACAGACAAAACAATATGTCTATACATTTTCTTTTTGTGGTATTTCTTGGGCCTCTGTTAGTCTTCAGTTAACATATTCAAACTGTTATGAAAGGAAAATAAGACATGAAAGCATCAAGGAAAAATCAAGTCTGAATCTTGGAACAAGATACATGTAAACAGATGTGCTATGTTGACTGGAAATTTTTAAATTCAAAATCTAGAGTATTAGTGTTATACCTAAGGATACACTGAAAACGGAAGACAGCACCATGAGTCCCTTGTCCATGGCACTTTCATGTAAGAGTCAAATAAAGATTCATACTTTTGTTTTAAATATAGAGAGATCATTGTTACTGTCTCATTTGATCTTCTGTAGAACAAAAGCCTAGGACTTCCAGAACCTGTTATCTAATTTCAAATGTAATTTCAGAATAAGGTATCTTGTCTATAGATAAGTTGTTTATGAAATTTATACTTGGATATAAGGCAAGAATAGTGACCTCTCTACAGCTGTTTGGGGCATTTGTATTTTTTGCTGTTGTTTCTCAGCAGCAGTGAGAACCAATTATTTAATTCCTGTAGCTGTCCTTTAAGTGTCCTAATTTCATTTCTGTTAACACATCTAGGAGTAAGTTGTTTATCTTATATTATTTTGGTGTAGTAATTCCAGATGCATAAATGTGTTAATGAAAGGAAATAAGTTCCAGTTTTTCAGTAAGAAGTATATTCAGGATTACTTCTAGTTGTTAGAGTCCCTGTTTTCTGGATTTGTGCAAGAAATGTCTTGGATAATTAAAATGCTCTACAATTATTTTGTATTTTTTCCTCCCTTTTCTCTCCTCCTGTCTTTATGATCTACCAGTTACCAGGGTTATTTTTTGTTTGATTTCTGTTAGAGTTCGTAGTGATCTTAGTAAGGGATATAAATCTTAAAACATCAGTTATTGAGCTAGTAACATCATATACCATTTTGACGGATTGTACTACTTCTCTTCTTTTCCCTTTTTCCTTCTTTACCAGAAAGAATGAGAGAATTAATCACTTGTTTGTTTATATTTCTTGGTAGAGGGAAAGTAGTGTTTGGAAATATTTTTAACTCTTGAATAAACATTTCTCCATACCGTGTTTAGTTTAAAATTTTCTGACTGTCCCTCAAATGTATTTGTATGTGCAACTTTAATGGGTAGGAGAAAAGTGGTATTGCTCAAATTGTGTGCAGGATTTGTGAATACCAGGAAAAAAGGTGTCATGATTTTGGCTAGGATAGAGTTAGTTTTTTTCTTAGAGGTTCACACAATGTTGTGTCTTGGAGTTTTGATCAAAATAGTGATAACACACCCATGTTTTTAGTTACTGCAGAGCAATGCTCACACAGAGCCAAGCACATTTGTGCTTCTTATGCTGCCCTGCTAGCAAGGAGGCTGGGGAAGCACAAGAATTTGGGAGGGGACACAACTAGGACAGCTTACTAGGACTGACCAAAGAGATATCCTATACCGTATGGCTTCATGTTCAGCAATAAAAGCTGGGGGAAAGAAGAAGGAAGGAAGAAATGTTCAGTGTGATGGTGTTTGTCTTCCCAAGAAACCATTACACATGATGAGCCCTGCTTTCATGGATGTGGCTGAACATTTCCCTGCTGATGGGAAGCAACAAATGAATGAATTCCTTATTTTACTTTGCTTGTGCGTGCACCATTTGCTTTACCTAGTAAACTGTCTTTATCTCAACCCATGAGTTCTCTCACTTTTACCTTTCTGATTCACTTGCCCATTCCACCTGGGGAGAGTCAGCAAGTGCTTGTGTGGTAATTAGCTGCTTGCTGGGGTTAAACTACCACCACCACCATCACCACAACAACAAAAAGAAGAAGAAAAGAAGAAAAGCACATGAACTGAAAGATGTTTGGAAATTCCCTGATTTTAAGAAAAGATATTTTAATTCTCAGTTTAGAATAATATTTGGAAATAGAACATGTGTCTCTCACAGGCTAGTATTTTGCTTCTCTAACTACAGAAGAATTTCTATGCTGTTAGTGTACTTTGGTGTATCTTATCTTTGCCCAAAAGTAAATGTACTACAAATTCTTCTGTATTTAATTATTTTGTGTGCAAAATTTATCTTTAGCGTCCAGTTCTTGCTATACAGAATTGCTGTTTTATAGACAGTAGAGGGAGCACAAATCATTGGATTTTACCTGATAAAATAAATGAAAAAACCAGCAGCTTTTAATGTTCTAAATGCATTTTTATGTAATTGATTAACAAAGATTAGTTACATTTTTCATTAAATAATCAAGCTTTTAAAATGGTTTAGTTATTATGGTCATTCTGAAAATACTAGTATGACACTTTTATGCAATTTTAGGGCGAGGTGCCTGCACATAATTTTCTTTCAAGGACAAAATTATTGCCTGACATTAGTCATCTGCTGGAGTTCTCATAAGCAGTCCTTTAAAATCAATTTGTTCACAATCCAGAATCAGTCTTTACCTACTTAACCTTTAAAATCTGCATCAATTTAACTCAAAGGTGATCATCATAATAGAGATAAATTTAGTATTGTAATTAATATTTCACATAGTGATTTTCTTTTTAAAATTTGCAAGTGAAAATATATTTTATTTTTAACATGTTGAACTTATATTTTCAGAAGAACAAATATTCTGGATTAACTCAGAAACTGGTTCTTAAATTACAATAGGCCTGCAAATAATACTGTTTATCCTGTTTTGATATATTTTCATAGCTTGTATTGGAATTAACTTTTACTACTGTTTTACATTAAAAGCTGACAAGCTGCAGAGAATCTTATTGCTTGGGTTCTTCTAGAGCTGCATTTTATGGTAGTTTTTTTTTTATTATTATTATTTTATTATTTTTTTTTATCAAGCTATAATCTTGAAACAAGCCCAAAAGCCCAAGTACAATAGCTTTTGTAGTAGTTACAGCTTTTGGCAGTTCTCAAGGCAGATCATCTTTGTAATATTTAATATATTTTCTAGAATTATAGCAATAGACCTGTTAGGGTGATTTGATTTCAGATGCATTTTTAAATACTTTTTAATAGTAATTAACCACTATCAAAACTCTGAACAGGCAATAAAAGCTATGCTACATACGGTTCCAACTCTTAAACCAGCATCTCCCCCTTAAAGTTTATAGCAAATGATCATAGATTGTTTACTATCACATAAAGTAACTGTAATGCTTTTTTTTTTTTATTCCCTGCTTATGCATTTTTTTTGTGAAAAATGGGCTACAAAACATATGCATATTAATTTCAAGGTAATTGATCAATAGATATACATTGAATAAGCAGAAAATATGCTAAATGGGTTTATTCTATGATTTTGAACTGAAATAAATAAAAAATTAGTGTGTATTTTACTGGTTTTGTAGAGGTTTCTGAACATACCCTATTACTGTTTGCTCCTGCTTTTGTTCTTTAAAAAAACAACTCTATATCATTTTCTTTGTTAATAAAACAAACAAACAAACAAACCTCCCCACAGATTTCTACTTCAGTATCAATTGACACAGATATGCTCTGTTACTTATACATATATCTTTTTTAAATCTATATAGCGCACAAGAAAGTAGCATACTGTTACTTCTGGGTCAGATGTTAGAATAGGATACAAAACTAGACCTCTTGCATGTACTTGGCAGATGTTACCATGGCTGAACCTTTTAACTCTCAATGTTGTTATTGCTTCTGAGGTCAGAAAACTCCCTTAAATGTCTTCTTTATTTCTCAGTACCTTTGATTTGTCTTGCATCTTTAGACTACAAGATGAAGAAGCAGTATCTGAGCAGGCAACAAAAAATGCAATTTCTCATATTTCTGTCCCAGTTTATCAGTTTATTGTTCCAGAGAAAGACAATGAAAGCCTTTTTTTTTTTTTTTTTTTTTTTTAAGAAATTATTTTCCAAAACCAGAAATCATAGCTCATTAAGCATTTTAGTGCAATGGCATTGATTTATAACTTTTTTTTTTTTTAAGTATTTCTTGGGTTTGGGAAATACTTTGTTTTCTGCATTGTGTCTTCTGCATTGTAAGCCCAAGCACTTGCTAAGTGCATATTGTAGTTAAAATTCAACCTCTGATATTTGTCTCAGTATGTCTCAGATCCTTTCACTAGCTACAGCCACTCTCTGCTGTATTGTTTGATTATAACTTCCAGTGATTTTAAGCATATTTGAAAACTTCATTGAGGAATAAGACTGTTTATATTCCTGCATATGAAGATGTGTGTGCATTTATAAGTTTAAAAAAAATGTAGATTATTGTTGATGCTCTTGTGTTTTCTTTAAAAGTATCCTGTTCTATGTCCAAGCAACAGGGTAATTCTGATTTCTAGATAATATCATCACTGATACATAAACAATAAAATTAGATTAGACTAGACTAGGCTAGACTAGACTAGAATAGACTAGAATAAAAAAGAATAGAATAGTTCGGTTGGAAGGGACCTATAAATAAAATCGAGTCCCACTACCTGACCCATTCAGGGCTAACCAAAAATTAAAGAATATTAATGAAGGCATTGTCCAAATGCATATTCCACAGTGGCAGGCATTAGACTTTAACCACCTTCCTAGGAATGCCTGTTCCAGTGTTTGACTACTCTCACAGTAAAGAAGTTTCTCCTAATATCTATTCTGAACTTCCAGTGGTACAGTTTTGTGCTATTCCCACACGTCCTAACATAGGTTACTATGCAAAAGAGTTTGTTATGTCCCTCTTCACTTCCTCTGTTCAAGAAGTTGTAAAGAGATCACCTTTTAGCCTTTTTTTTTTTTTGTCCAGAGTAGACAATGCAAGTGTCCTCAACCTCTCCTCATAAGACATGTCTTTCAACACTTTCACCAGCTTTGTTGCCCTCCTCCAGATGTTTTCAAGTATCTTAACATCATTTTTACATTGCAGAGACTAGAACTGCACACAATATTCAAGGTGAAGCTGCACCAATGCTAAATACATAGAGAACATGACCTCTTTTAGGCATCTCACTATTCTGTGTTTAATGAATCCTAAAATGTGGTTTGCCCTCTTGGATGCCAGGGCACACTGCTGATTCATATTGGGCCTACTATTAACTGGCACTCCCAGATCTTTTTCTGCATGGCTGCTCTCAAGCCACTCGTCTCTCAATCTGTACCTGTGTCTGGTACAGATACAGAATCCCAGCATTTACCTTTGTTAAATTTTGTGTTGTTGATGATTGCCCAGTGCTCCAACCAACCTAGATCTATTTGCAAGTTCTGTCACCCGCCAGGATCCATCAGCACATCCCAGTTTACTATATGTGAACTTGCAAAGGATGCATTCAATTCCTGCATCCTGATCACTAATAAAAATGTTAGAACTGAGCCCTGAGGAATATCATTAGTGACATGCTGATAGCCGGATGTTGCCCCATTCACTGTGATACTTTGAGCTCTGCCATTCAGCCTGTTCATTGCCCAGCACAGTATGAACCTGTTCATTTTCCAGTTGGACAATTTGTCTGGAAGTATATTGTGAGGAATGGTATCAGGTCTTAAAAAAAAATCCAGAAAGATTACATCCATTGCCTTCCCTTCATCCACCAAGAAGGTGACCTTATTGTAGGAGATCAAATTAATAAGGCAGGACTTTCTCTTGATGAACCCATGTTGACTATGCCTGAAAACAGCCTTGTTCTTTAAGCATTTTCGATAGCACTCAGGATAATCTTCTCCATAACTTTTCGAAGGACTGAGGTTAGACTAGCAGGTCTTTAGTTTCCTGGATCTTCTCGTGTGCCCTTCTTGTAGATTGGTATAACATTGGCTAGTTTCCAAACAGCCATGGAAAACAGGCTTCATAGTTTACTTAATTGCTCTAGTAAAAATGATTTCAAGGTAGTGTTTCATTTTGATTATTTTCTTAACAAAAGTTTCAAAATTTTCATTTTTATTTTTTTATATTTTTTTTTAAGATGATACATCTGGGTGAAAGAAAGCAATTTTCAATCCAAGGGAAAACTTTTCCTTTTTTTTTCCCCTACTGTAAACAATTAGTAGATAAACTAGAACTTGTTAGTTCACATAACTGTAATGGTAAGAGATAATCCCTTTCCTCCAAAAAACCTCTAAGGTTAGGGGGAAGAAAGTGACAGTTTGAGTGAGAAAACATTATCCCATTTTTTTTTTTTTTTTCAGATCATAAAATCATAGAGGTTGGAAGGGACTTTAAATATCTTCTTGTTCAAACCTCCCTGCCGTGGGCAGGGACACATTCCATTTGATCAAGTTGCTCAAAGTCCCACCAAACCTGGCCTTGAATATTTCAGGGATGGGGCATCCACAGCTTCTCTGGGCAACCTGTTCCAGTGCTTCACCACCCTCTGAGTAAAGAATTTCTTCCTTATATCTAATCTAAATCTACCCTCTTTTAGTTTAAATACATTACCACTTGTCCTATCACTAAACTCCCTTATAGAGTCCCTTTCCAGCTTTCTTGTAGGTCCCATTTAGGTACTGGAAGGGAACTATAGACTGCTATACAGTATACCCAGAAATTTCTCTTCCCTAGGCTGAACAACCCCAACTCTCTCCTCTTCTGTTCGTAGGAGAGGTGCTCCGGCCCTCTGATAATTTTTGTGACCCTCCTCTGTACTTGCTCCAGCAGGTCTATGTTGGAGTCCCAAAGCTGAACACATTACTGTAGGTGGGGTCTCATGAAATCAGAGTAGAGGAAGAATCACCTCCCTTGACCTCCTGGCCACAATTCTTTTGATGCAGCGCGGGATACAGTTGGCTTTCTGGGCTGCAGGCTCACATTGCCAGCTTCTGTTGAGCTTCTTGTCAACTAACAGCCCCACATCCTTCTCCTCAGGGCTGCTCTCAATCCATTCTCAATGCAGTCTGTATTTGTGCTTTATATTGCCCTGACCCAGATGCAGGTCCTTGCACTTGGTCTTGTTGAACTTCATGAGGTTCGCACAGGCCCAACGCTCAAGTCTGTCCAGGTCCCTCTAGGTGCCATCCCTTCCCTCCAGCATGTTGACCGTGACTCACACCTTGGAGTCCTTGGCAAACTTGCTGAGGGTGCACTTAATCCCACTGTCCGTGTCAAGATATAAAGTAGTGCTGGTCCCAATACCGACCTCTTAAGTACAGCACTCATTACTTGACATCAAGCTGTTGACTGCAACTCTTTGAGTGTGACCATCTAGCCAATTCCTTGTCCACTGAATGGTCCATCTGTTAGATTCATGTCTCTCCAATTTGAAAACAATGATGTCATGTCAGACAGTATCAAGTGCTCCCCACAAGTCCAGGTAGATGACATCAGATGCTCTTTCCCTTATCCATCAATGCTGAAACAGTTGCAGAAAGTCACCAAATTTGTTAGGCACAGTTTATCCTTAGCAAAGTCATGTTGGCTGCCACCAATCACTTCTTTGTTTCAATGAACTGGAGTACAGTTTTTAATTGGTTTGTCTATTGAGTGGTCTCGAGGGTGAAAACAGCTTGACATTTGAGGGAATGATGTACATTTTTTTATGTTCTGTTCTGAAGGGGGAAGTAATACTTCCTGAGGATATGGACTAATATCATATGGACCATCAATAGACTTCTAAAAGTAGTTTAATATAGGGAAAAAAAAAAAAAAAAAAGTAAATCCAGTGCACCTATTAATCTTCATTATGGATGAGCTGACTGAGAGTTTAACTTAATAATTTAAGTAAATATATGACTGGATTTTTTATCTGTGTTTATTCAGCACCTTTCAGGGGATAACTAAGGAGTTGCTCAATTTCTGCATTCTTCCTTTTTGTTCTGAGACTCAGAAGAACTACTATGGTCATAGAAATATATATTTTTTCTTTTTTTCCCTTTTCTCTTTTTTTTTTTCCCGTATTTTCTTTTTCTTTTTTTTTTCCTTTTTTTCTTTTTTTTTTTTATTTTCTTTTTTCTTTATTCTTTTTTTTTTCTTTTTTTTTTTTTTAAATATAGCATTTATTTTTTTTTTTATAAGGTGGGCTTAATATCAAGCTTACTGAAATCAAAACCATCTGTTTTCACCATCTCATTGACAAAGCATCTCAGCATGCTTTGTTTTGACTCCAAATTTCTGTTTTTCTCTAATTGAGATTTCAATTTTACAGGAAGCGTAACCTCTATTTACTGAACTAGAAATTTCTACTTAGAAATTTTACTGCTATTTTTTTTTCCTAACAAAATCCTTTGGTATTTTATTGTAGCTCTATAAAGCCTGCAATATAATTTCATGTCATTCAGCAACTTCATTAGTTAATTCCCTTAACATAATGGTTTTCTTATCATCCTGAGCTCCTGACTTATATATTTTAAAATTTCCAAATATTTTCTTACTTGCTTTTATCAACAGGTATAACCCAGGCTTCACTAATTATTAATTATTAATCTTAATTATTAATTATTAATCTTAATGATCAATTATTTCACCTTTTTAAGAGCACTGGGAAAAAAATGAATGTAGAAGTTTGGTTATTTTAGAATTATCATTGATCTGATTGCACTCATCATCACTTCTATTAAAGTATCTGTACTGTACTACTAGTTTCTTAGTTGGTGAATATATATATATATATTTTTCCCTAAATTTTCACAGCAGGCATAAAGTTAGGGAATGGTGTTATTATGTTGTATGATATCCTTAAAGAGTAGCATGGAGTTTTTCAATGTGACCAAAAATCCTTAATAACACATTTATTTTACATGAACTTTGCAGTTAAATTTAAACAATTAAACCACTTCAGCGTCTAACAGTGTCTATTAATTGCTGTGACTGGATGCAGTTGCAGCACATTGTCAGCATATTGTGGGTCAGATTCTTCCAGCTTTAGCCGGTGTAACAGTTCCATGTGAATAAAGTATAAAAAATATATCGCCAGGGGATTATAGCCTTATCTAAGATATGACCATTTTTCCCCACATCCTGTATTTTCCCTTTCTTGTCCGCTCTTGCATTTCCTTTTATAAATTTAGACAGGCTATTTAATTTCAACAGAACATTTGTTCATTTCCTGCACAGAGGAGTAGAGTCACAGAAACAAACTGGAAATCTGGTTATTTCTTTTCTGCTTTTTAATTTCCTCAGTCACTCTGTGCTGCATGTTTTAGGAAGAAACATTCATATGCTAGACCCATGCTTATTCTGCCTATTGTTCTCAGGTTGCTGGTGTTTTTCAGGCCAGAAATCTTTATTTGGTTCCTGTTTTTTATTGTCGTTGTTGTTGCTGGTGGGTGGTTTATTTATTTTTGCTGTTTTTGTTATTGTTTTTTTTTGTTTTTGTTTTCTTGTTTTGTTTGTTTAACATTGCAGTGACAAGATGCAGTGGCTTTATTTTTGTTGCTTCTTGTGGAAACATCTGTGTCTGTAGCTAACTCTTTTTTTTTTTAATCTGCTCTTTGGTCTACAGTCCGGGCTACATGGAAAAAAATATGATTGCTCGAAGAGGTCTTCTATTGATAAAACATTAATCCAGTTCTCTCTCTTTCATATATCTTACAGTGTACATAATCGTAAAACAAAACAAAACAAAAACTAAACATACAAACAAAAAAACATATTCATTTTGCCTTCCAATACTGTTTGGGATCAGTTCCAAAATGAAAATCCTTATCAATCTTAATAAATTACATTCTATTTCTTACAATCAGTAAATGGAGAGATGAAGCTTTCAGGAGTGTATACGTGTATGTTTGCAATCATGCTTTATCCAGTGAACATTATTAAGAGATCTGACAGAACTTTCTGCAAAAAGGTATACTAGTAAACAAGATGTTTGGGATTTATATATTATAGATTGGTTATTTATTTTGTATTATTATTAGTTGTAGTAGTAGTATTTTCACGATTATTATTGTCCTTGTCATAATAAATGTTATCTCTACATATTTATATAATTTAAACCACTTTGGTGAAATGACGACATATTCTAAGTTTGTTGGTTTTGGTTAGAGTAGAGGTAATTTTCATCATAGTAGCTGGTATGCTGCTGGTATGCATTGGATTAATGTTGAAAATAATGTTGATAGCACATTGATGTTTTAGTTGTTGCTGAGCATTTCTTACACTGAGTCAAAAATTGTTCTCCTTCTCACACTCCCTGCCAATGAAAAGACTGAGGTTACAAAAAAAAAAAAAAAAAAAAAAGTTGAGAGGGAACACAGCCAGGACAGATGACTGCAACGGAAAGCATCCACAGATATATTCCATACCATTGGGAATAATGGCTCAAAAAAAAAAAAAAAAAAAAAATCAGAATGATATCATTTGTCTTCCCAAGTAACTATTAGGGTGATGAAATCCTGCTTTTTTTGTATGTGGCTAAACATCTGCCTGCTGATGGAATGTAGTGAACATCAGCAAAAATCCCTTATTTTGCTTTATTTTGCTTGTGCAGCTTTTGCTTTACCTTTTTAATTGTCTTTATCTTAACTTTCTCACTTATCACTTTTATTCTTCTGATTCTCTTCCCTGTCCTGGGGCGGAAAGAGTGAGGGAGGGAGGGGGGAGTGAGTGAGGAGTTGTGTAGTGCTTATATGCCTTCCAGTGTTAAACTACAACATAAGTAAATGACAATACTATTTAAACTAAAGAGTAGTACAGTGTTTTCTAAATCTTAAAGATTATTAGCTTGGGTGGTCTAATTATGTTACTCAGTGGATTTGCCTCAGTATTTTGGAACAGTTCTAACCAAACCTGTAACTGAACTTTTGAATTGTCTTGGTAGAAGGATGCTATTTTCTTCTTTCTCATTTTTACCATGTTTTTTCCTTCTCCTCCTTCAAAAATTATTGGACAGCTATTCCTGTTCTAGCTGATTTACAGTTTAGATCAATTTAAACATAGTTAAGCTTTTAGATACTTGTATCTCTTTAAGATTAAACTAGCAGTAAAAGCTTAGTACTTATGGGATACCATTCGGAGATAAATTCAAGCAGTACTTTTAGTCCAGTTTTAAAACAAGGCCAAAAGTATAATACTTAAGGATATGATCTAGATTTACTGTCATCTAATGTTCTTGAAATAAGTGGTTTGAACAATGAAAATGTTTTTGCATTATTTTATCAAGAAACCTTGCCAACTGAGAACAGATAAATGTTTTAGATGGTTAATATATCTAGAAAAAAAAAAAAAAAAAGCTCTTTAGTTTTATGATTTATGTTATAAATTTCTATATTATCTATCAAGCAAAATAATCCAGTGTAGAATTATTTTTTCTACACCAAAAGTAGAAATTCTGCATCTTCTTGAAAAGACAGGGATCTATATTTTGGGATCTATATTTTAATTAAGAAAAACAAAACAAAACAAAAACAAACAACAAAAAAAAAGTAAACAATATATATCATGTAGTCATAGGAATTGCAGAAAGTTGGTGGGAAAACTCACATGACTGGAAAACCACAATGAATGTCTACAAACTGTTTTGGAAAATTGGGAAGGGAAGAAGAGGAGGTAGAGTTGCACTTTATGTGAAACAACTTTGAGTATATGGAGGTGAACTATGGAGATCACAAAATTTCTTTTGAATGTCTTTGGATCAAGATTAGAGGCATCTTCACCAAGAGCGATCTTGTGTTAACTACTTGTTACCAACCACCGAGTCAGAATAACAAGACCAAAAAAGCTCACTCTGTCTGCTCAAGGAAGTCTCAGGTCCACAGGACAGTATTGGGTGACTACTATTATCTGGATGTTTGTTGGGAAAAAAAAAAAAAGAAAAAAGAGTGGAGAACAAATTCCTGGAATGAGCTGAGGACGGCCTCCTGCTATGGATGCTGGACATTCAGACCAGGAACAGCACTTTGCTAAATTTACTATTCACAAACTCAGAAGGCTTACTTGACAACAAAATTACAAATGGTAACCTTGGATACAGCAATCATGACATCCTGGAGTTCAAGATACTGAGCATACTGAACATCTGATTTTGATCCTGGGTTTGAGAAGAGACAAGTTCAATATGCTGAGAGTCCAGCTGTAAGGGATTCTGAGAAGCTTTCATGGAGGACAAAGGAGCTTGTAAGTGCTGGAATTCATTCAAGAATGACCTCTAGAAAGCTGAAGAACAGCCCATCCCTTACAAAGGGAACAGAAGAAAGCAGAACAAGATACCACCCTGACTTAACAATGATCTCTAAAATTTCTCTCTAAATGATCTCTCCAAAATTTCCTGAAGTAACTGACTAAATCAAAACATATATAGATCTTATTTTACTTTTGTCTAGGGATCTACTTGAAACAACACTGGAGAAAAATGCATAACCCTCTTTAGTT
This sequence comes from Anser cygnoides, assembly GCF_040182565.1. Lineage (NCBI taxonomy): Eukaryota > Metazoa > Chordata > Aves > Anseriformes > Anatidae > Anser > Anser cygnoides. The sequence continues at coordinate 164,714,151 of NC_089873.1, read as the reverse complement.
TCTTTATGATAATTTTATTATTTCATTTATAAAGATTAGTAATATTAAATTATTATATTATTACATATTATTACATATATTTATAAAATTAAAACAGGCATGAGTGGACAGCACATAATACAGAAAAATGCATATCACCTTAAGTTTTGCTGTTTCTATTGTCTATTATCTGCAACTTTAGAAAAACTTAAGAAAAAACAAATACATTTTACATGTTTCATTATGAGAGGTGCTGGAAGGATGCTTTCAATCTGCCCCTAAAGCCACAGTTCCAATTAGTTTTTTAAATCTTGACCTCAAAGGGAACTTGATCTAGAATATTAAAGAATTATTTTATCAAAAATATTTACTTAAGATCCAGTTTTCAGTTTTGCTTTTTTTTTTTTTTTTTTTTTTTAACCCACTTGATTGGTGATAAGCCTCTGCTTTGTAATTTTGAACACATTTCCAAAACATACTTTGCCAAGTTTCCTTCTGTCCTCCAGAAAAGATTGCTTCCAATTTTTCTATTTTCATTCTAGTTATTCATTCAGCCATGTAGAACCACAGCTCTTATCTGTTAGATGTACTTTATTTTTTTTTGTTGTTGTTGTTTTTTCTTTATTCTATTCTAGTATTTACTATTTATGGTAAATAGGTAAATAGGAGAGACAGGGAGTGAAGGCATCTAAATCTCACAGATCTTTGTTTTATTGACCATACTGAAAGGGAAAACAAACAAACAAACAAAAAAAAAACCCTTCCATAACTCATTTATCAGCGATTCACATTCCTGGAAATAGAAGACAATTAGATATATGTGAATTTGCCAAAAATGCAACTGAGCTGCCAACATGAAAACAAAGAGAGGGATACAGAGAAGACTGATTTACTTTTGAAAGAGGTTCCTAATATTATCAGCTTTCTGCTGATATTTTCTATTGCCTTATGACATTCAAAAAAATTAGATGTCATTAAAATTACTCTATGCCAAGTGTAAAACACAGATACTTCAGTACGATATGAAGTTTTCAGCATTTTTCAAACTACACAGGAAGATGGGGAGAGCTTCAATAAAGAAATTAGCAATGTGATACAGAATTGGAAAACCAATGAGACAATGGAATGAACTCCTGAGTTTGTTTGTTTGTTTGTTTGTTTTTGAGGGTTTGAAGTTCTAAGTGGTCTCTTTAATTGTAACCAAAGTGTCTTGTTGTATACCTCTGAAAGTTTCCAGAGCATTGTGTGTTCCCAGAAAAGGAAAAGCACACATCCTCAGAATGGGAGGTATCCGCTAGTGTTGGTGAATTTTGACTATGTACATGGTAGGAAACAACAAGTAAATAAATATCTCAGAATTTTTTCACCATTTTTTCACCTTGACTTACAGTGTTCTCAAATAGTATTCAACAACTTTTTGTTATTATTATTATTTTGTAGTGGTTAATCTGTTTATTAACATCTGTAGAAATAATAAACTTTAAATGAATGTTTGACATCTGCCAAATACACATTCTATATGATTCAACCTGGGAGAAAGGAGGGGAGTGTAACAGTGGAAACATGATTCCAGGATGTCAGGATGTGTAATTCCAGTCATAGACAAGAGACTTCATTGTTAAAAGATTTTCTAGTCTCTTTTACCTTTTATCTCTGCAGATGGACTTAGTCA